>NW_015505655.1:1155597-1175058 GCF_001515645.1 Sinocyclocheilus grahami
TATATATATATATATATATATATATATATATATATATATATATATATATATATATATATATATATGTATGTGTGTGTGTGTGTTTCTTGTAAGTTTTCACGTTTTTTGTAACTTTGTTATATGCATTTGTCAATTTTATTAATATTTGTTAATATTTCTATTTGCCTTTAATTTATTTTTTATTTCATTTCAATTTTAGTCATTTTAGTACTTTAGTACTTTCGTCCGTGCACTTTTGCATCCATTAATTTTTCGTTTTATTAACCCAGAAATGAAATACGGAAAATGCGTTTTTCCTTAATGGGTTAAACACTGATGAATAGAATTAGCAGACACAAACTCATTTTCATTATTCAAAATTTGTAATTCATAAAAAAAAAAATCATAAAAAGGATATAAAGCTTGTTTTTTTTTAGCTCAGCTAAATTTAGTTTATTTTTTACCGTCTCTATAGATGCTAAAGCGCCCTCTTGCACTACTGACGTGGCTACCAGTAACCTGTTGCTTTATGGAAAACTTTGGCGTAGATATTTTTATGATCTTGATAATTTTTCATGCCTAAAAACATGTACGAAAAACTCATTACATATGTCTTTGCATTTAAATGTATCCAGGGCCAGTTCTACAGGAGTGCTAGAGGGAACAAAATCAAAGCAAGAGCACCTCAGTTGAAGCCTATTTTCCAAGCGCTCCGATGTGCATTTGTGTTTGAACTCTGGAGAGCTTCAAAGGTTTCTATTTTCTGTAGCATTGCTCAATCACAGACATTTCTGTTGATTTCTTGAACGCAATGGCCAAGCAGAGGCCTTTACGTTAGAATCTATTCACCGCTCAAAACACCAGTTTTGTTCAGTGCTGCACGCTCGGGAGTCTCTCATTATAACAAACAAAAAAGTGTAACATGATGTAAATAAGAAATTCATTGCGCAATGTAGAGCTTCATTGATTATAATGGAACTTTTGGAGATCGCAATAAACTGAAATGAGTGACGCTTTTCAGTGATTATAATCTTGTGTGAATTCTTGGCTATAATCCATTCGGAATTTGAAAACGTTTTGTTTTTCATGATGCTACTAAGAGGACCAGTGACCACTCACACGCTGCAAAGTTCCAGGAGTGACATTTTCAAATGTCACTATCATTGCAATGATAGTGATAACCATAACAATGGACAGGGCAAAAATATGTCAAAAGAGATGTACCCCAATACATAATTTCATGACGATAAAGTTCCCAGGATTCTGCAATGTCTATTTTAAAATCATATTTTAAAGTAATGTAGGATTAGGTCTCTGCATTGTTCCAGAGACGGCTCTATCGGGAGAATTATTTCTAATTTGGCCAAAGAAAACTTGCAAAATGTACATTTTATAATAATTTGTGCATTTTGAAAATGTTTATTAAAGGTGCTAAAAGTCATAAACAAAAACCTGAAAAGAAGTCAATATTTTACTTTTTCGGGCAGCATTTTGTGTGTACGGTTCTAAATTCAATTTTGGTTTTCAACATCATGGTCATGGTGACATGGTTTAAAAAATGAAAAAAGAATGGACGCTAAAGTACACAGACCTTCACCTCAAACTTGTTTTTTTCCAGTTAGTTGCCACGGTCAAATTTTAAGTTTTTCATAAAATGCTTAATTATATATATATATATATATATATATATATATATATGATCAAAATAACCAAAATAATTTATCCAATTTCAGCTTCATTTTTGAAGTGATAGGAGATTCAACTCAACTCATAATTTAAGTTGAAATGACTTGTAAAGCCATTTTGATTCAACTTAATTTAACCCTTTGACGTGTACGATCACACCGGTGTGATCAGTCTAGGCTGGTCCCTGAAGCGTACGATCACACCGGTGTGATCAGTCTTGGTCAGTCTTAAATCCGCTTTCGCGCTTTGCCTGGCGCGAGCCAGATCGAACGCGCTGAGCGCTTGTCATAGTATCACAAATAGTCATTGTTTTCAACCATATAATACTTATTTTAGGTTTCAGACATTTAAATACACATAAATACTAGCAAAACCATACATTTACAGTTTGCAAAATGCACGCTGCTGTTTATGGAAACGGCAATAATGATCCTTAAAAATATAATCTGACGACATGTTTTTATTGATATCATATACAGATTGTGTAGGTAACTATAAAGTTTACTCTGCTCTTCTCCCAGTTTACCGGAGACCTACTTTAACGTGTTTCGGGAGGAGAGGATGAATTTGCGTGTTGTAAATCCCAGAGCTCGGATTCAGCGCAAACTAACATGGCGGCGCCCACACCCGGTATAGATCAACTAACACGGTCGATATAAAAGTGTTTAAACTACCAAACAGATTTAATTGCACATATTTCAGAATCGTAATATCAGATATTTCATAATGTAGTGAGCATGTTTGTGAATATTTTGAATAAAACTGAAAAAAATTAAATAAAAGCGATCCATGTGTCACACAGATCTATTGTGGCTGCATTGTGCCACATGACAAGCATGACGCGTCGCCATGGAAACAATAAGGCGATACATTTTAAAATAACGGTCGCCTAAAAAAACTCACGCTGGGGGCTCAGCTAGCATATTTTAAACTCACGTGCGAAAGGGTTAAGGCAGCAAATGATTATTGAGTTTTATTTTCAGGTGAACTGTCCCTTTAAGGCGCACAAATGTAGATTCTCTACGTTTCTGTTTACGCATGTGTGTGTGTGTGTTTGTCTGGCCTGGGTCATGCCAAAGAGGAGCAGGTGTGTAGGGATCTGCCCTGCATCGTCCGCTGCCCATCTGTGTGCCCGTCTGTGCCCACTCCGTGCCAACTACACACCCGGCACAGCACAGAAAGATGGCAAGAAATAGAGCGGGGAGGGGGAATAGAGACGTTCACAACAGCAGCTTTAACGCAAAAGAAACGTGGACACACGGTATGGCTGAGAAATGAAAAACTGGATAGGGAAAACAAATAAAAAGAGAGAGAAAAACAGACAGAGAGAAAGTTGGCGTGCTGCCCATCTCTTTCATGTTCTGTCCTCTTCTCGTCTGATTAGAGAGATGTAACCAAGCAGCTGGCACGGAGAGATGCAGTCTGCCGCTCTCAGAGGATAACGGCCAACGTCTAATCTATACATTTACTGTGAACACACATCAAAGGCGCACACACACACACACACACACACACACACCTTTTCGTAATCTAATCCATTTACTATCCATGCAGAACTGAGCCCAAAAAGAGAGCGATAACACACACACACACATCTGTCCGTGTGTGTATGTGCTCTGTGATTTTAGTGCCGTCGCCCAAACTGGACTCTAAAACTTCCAACTATATTTACACTGATGCAAATGCTGGCACTTATGGATGCAGTACACTATTTACTGTAGTGTGTTTAGAGTGAAAATAGTTTCACAGTGGTGATTCGGATCAAATCCGAGTGTTGAAGGGTGTAGTGACTCTCGGCGGCCTCCAGAGAGCGAAGGACACAGGAAAAGAGGGTTTGCTGACCTCAGGAAGGTTTTGAGCGCTGTTGTGTGGATTCTTAAACACCTCTGATTAGCCATTGTGTTCACGCGCTCAACAGATCTGTCTGTGATTGGCTACAATGGTCATTGCTTCACGCTCTTCACCGAGCGCTTACACAGATACACACGGGAGCGTTTGAAAGCCGCGTCTATCAGCAGATCCATCTATGAACAGATATATTAGGGATTCAAGCTGTTCAAGCTGCACTTTTTCACACAATGAAAGTAAATGGCGACAGATGCCATAAAAGCCATCCACATGAGTTTCTCTATATTAAGTCTTATAAGCCATAAAAAATGTTCTTAATATGTAGAGACAATTTTTATGGTGCTTTAATATTAATTTTGGAGTTTGACAGCTCGTCACAGCTTGACTTTATTATTATTTTTTTTTTAAGAAGTCTCTTATGCTCCCCAATGCTGCATTTGTTTGATCAAAAATACAGTAAAAACAGAAATGTTATTACAATTTGAAAATAACATTTTTATTTTTTATCTTTTAAAATGCAATTTATTCCTGTGAAGCTGATTTTTCAGCATCATTACCTTCAGTGTCACTCCAGTCTTCAGATTCTTCAGAAATCATTCTAATATGTTGATTTGCTGCATTTATTATTTTTATCGTTATTTATTTATTTGTTTGATTCCATGATACATTTTTTTCCAGGATTCTTTGATGAATATAAAATTCAAAAGAACAGCATTTATCTCAAATAGAAATCCGTTGTAACATTATAAATGTCTTTACTGTCACTTTTGATCAATTTAATGCATCCTTGCTGAATGGAAAAAAAAAAACATTTGAACAGTACTGTATGTCCAAATCCAAAATTTGATCATAGAATTTTGCTAAACAACACTTTCTGAAGGAAATGTGACATTGATATATGTTCAGAGTGTTTTTTTTTCCCAGCATGTTGCTATGCAGTTGCTAGGGTGTTTTTAGTGTCTAGGGTTTTTTTCTTCTGCTTGTTTTATCAACTGAAAATTTCACATCTGATTGTTTTAAAAAAGTAACAGCATACCTGTACTCATCAAAACACATGATTCATGTCTGTTATACGACAAATTATTTATCAAAGTTCTACTTAGGGTTCATACTGAGTGTTAGAGATCTGAACACCTTAACACACACCATTAATAAATGTTAACTTTGTAAGTATGTAAGTTTGTCTGGACGACTGTTTTCATGTGAGAGATTCATAATCACAGAAAAAAAAAGATTTCAGAAACTACAAATCAGGCGCATGGTGAAATAATGGGGTTCTGGGATGATTGTTTACAGGCTGAAGTATGCAAAGAATGCTAACAAGTCAGCTTGTATATCAGATGTGAGGATGATATGAGCATGTATGCGTGGATCATGTGAGGCGGGTTTTGCCAAAAAGAGAGATTGAAACCAAGAGAGAGAGAGAAAGAGACGTGGCTGAGCTGTGGGAACGTCGGATCTTGCCAAGAAAGTGGAGCAGAGGGAGTATAGAAGGAAGAGTGAAAGAGAGACGTGCTGGCTGAGATCACAGACACTGAGAAAGAGAGAGAAAGTCGGGGCTGTTGTCATCCATGATGGAGTGAACACAACAGAGCGAGAGCGGGGCAACAACCACAATGCCACGATATAACACACACTGTCACAGCATTCACACCCTGACCTAGTGTGTTTGCATCTTCAATTCTGTCTATATGGCTCACACAGGAGATTGTGGGATTGACAGAGGGTGGCCATATGTACCGTTCATACAGGACACGTCCCGGCCAGGATTTTAATATTGCCTAAAATATCCAGGTTTTGGCTGTCTGCACTGTGCAGGCTGATCGCTGTGTGACATTCATGAGAGCTATAGAGAGCAGAGCAGACGGCTCCTTATGCTTTCGAATCGCTCTCGCACCTACTTTGGTGTCTTTTTTGATCGGTGCACAGCGACGCTTCAAGTCAAACGAACGAACAAACACGTGCGCATATTTGCATCGCTTTGATCGTTCCCTGTAGCTCTCACCTTCTCACGCGCAGCCCCACGATTGGTCGATTATGTACAATACCTGCATGTTATTGGTCAAACTGCTTTGGATGTTTTAGGCAATATTAAATATTGCCGTATGAACGGCACATATGGCCACCCTAGATTGACAGCAAACAATACATGGGTCAAAATGAGATGTCCCATTTTGGTGTCTGCATCAGATTTAATTTACAAAAGTGATTTTACACAGAAAGCATGTTAAATGCAAGTAAAGTGTCTACTTTAATGTTTCAAATAACTTTTGTGAAAATAAAAAGTCAAAATATGGGTGAAATAATGTTCAATCTTCATTTAGCGTAACAGATATATTTATGTAAAAATTAAACATACTTATTCCGACCGGTACTTACTAAAATATAGAAAATAAAAAGTGATCATACTAAATTTTATTGTATTTTAAATGAATAAAAAACTTCTTGCTCACAAAAGGGTAAAACCTAGTTGTTTGAAGGATAGTGGCAAACATTGGTAAAAGATTTAAAATTACATCATAATTTCACTTTTCATTTATTTTACTATTTTTTATTATTATATTTGTGAGTATAATGATAAAAAACAATGATAATATTAAATACAAAAGTTAAATTAAAAAGTAATTGAAATAATTGAAATACATAAATGTAATTACGTTTATATTAAAGTTTTTATATTTGTTATTTGTAACAAATATAATAGTAAAATAAAAGTAGTATATATAGTAGTAAGTAGCACACACACACAAATAAATACATTTGTGTGCATTTGTGTGTATATAATTAAAAAAATTAAGATTATATTAATTAACTGAAATGTAATTAATTTAAAAGTATCCATTCCATAACAGCCACATCCAAACAACATACATCTTAATAATAAAAAAATCTGCATCTAATCATAGATGTCTTTTGTTAACAACTGTAAATGTAACGACTTTAGTATTTAGTCTGAAGAGCGCTGTAGAAACTAGAGAAACATGCAGTAAATTCTGCTGCAAACACACTGGACACACATTAAGTAACACACACTGTAGCTGGTCGCTTCACATGTCAATCAGACGCTCTGTTCCTGTGTAAACGGACACTTCTTGGCCAGAATCAGATGTAAAGTGGACCAGGCTTTATGCCGAGACTCTACTCTCTCTTTGTTTCAGGAAGTGCATCTGGTTTTCCTGTGGGGTCGTCCCTCTTCATGACCCCATTACACAATGCACACACTATAAAGTACCATTCAAATAACATTTCTCTCAAATGTATTCCAGCGCAGCATCTCAATAACAAACCGGCCTAAAAGAGAACAACAACCGAAACCCAGTGAACTTACACAACTACACAATTAAAGCCATGAAATCCAGAGCAAAATCACTGCGGCAGCTGAAAACCCTCGACGGAGAACCAGAGTGGATTTATTTGGGCTGCTAAACGCACAGATAATCTCTCCAAACTGAGTGGAGGTGTTTTACGAGCGCTGTAAAACTACACACAAACACATAAAGGAACGGCTGTTAAAGAACGCATGTGCTTATTTTAGCTAATGAGGGTCTGAATAGCAGAAAGAGACACAGAGAGAGATAGCGAGAGAGGAGCATGGGATTCAGCCGACTGTAGTATGAAAAAATGAACTAGATGATACTGTAGTTAAACTAGAGCTAAGCTATTAGACAATTAGCTGCATAGTCGCGTTTTTAAGAGGCTAGCGTCTTTAAAACACATTTCTGAGCATGTTTTGTATTGAGAATAGCATTTGTCTGACAATGACGATCTGGGTGACAATTGGATAAATTTACACTATTGCTAATGAACCAGGATTTATAAAATATAAAGAACTAATAATTAGGGCTGGGCGATATAGCTAAAAAATGTATCAACGATATAATGTTTCATATCTTTCGGTATCGATAATTATTGATATTTTTTATAACAAAGAGCAATAGAATTTTTTTTTTTATTTAACCACTGTATTTTTAAATTAACCCAATTTATTGAGACAAACAACCAATATTTTTTTGTTTTAACAGTTAAACACAATTAAAATTAAACAAATATCTAATTTCTAATGTTTTATATGCTGATTAAATAGGTCTCAAGGAATATTTTGGCTTGTCTCCCGAGGCCATAGGAGGGCGCAATGAGCAAAATAATGCAGCGCATTTAAATTGTCAATGCAAGGAAATAACTGTCTATAAAAAAATGTGCATTACGTCTAAATTAACTCATATAAATCAAATATAATTTTGTAAATTGCATAAACAATTATGAACAAAACAGCATCACATTTTTATTCATTGCTTATTCCAAAGAGCCGAAGCAGCATTCACACAGATTGCCTTTAAAAACATATGAGACGCAGTGAAAAGGAATAAACCTCCACAAATTCGAGACGTTTTTTTCTAATGTTTCATATCTTTCGGTATCGATAATTATTGATATTTTTTATAACAAAGAGCAATAGAATTTTTTTTTTTATTTAACCACTGTATTTTTAAATTAACCCAATTTATTGAGACAAACAACCAATATTTTTTTGTTTTAACAGTTAAACACAATTAAAATTAAACAAATATCTAATTTCTAATGTTTTATATGCTGATTAAATAGGTCTCAAGGAATATTTTGGCTTGTCTCCCGAGGCCATAGGAGGGCGCAATGAGCAAAATAATGCAGCGCATTTAAATTGTCAATGCAAGGAAATAACTGTCTATAAAAAAATGTGCATTACGTCTAAATTAACTCATATAAATCAAATATAATTTTGTAAATTGCATAAACAATTATGAACAAAACAGCATCACGTTTTTATGCATTGCTTATTCCAAAGAGCCGAAGCGCCATTCACACAGATTGCCTTTAAAAACATATGAGACGCAGTGAAAAGGAATAAACCTCCACAAATTCGAGACGTTTTTTTCTAAAAGTTTAAACTGTTTTAACTTTGCATGGCTTTCTATACATCTCTTCTGTGAGACGCGAGTGCAGCAGTCATATTTGTCTGTCTAAAAAGTGAGCTGAATATGCATCTGTTTCGGTTTTAACCCATTCAAGATCTTTTTCGCATTGAGCTTCTATATTTCTCTAATATTTTGAATGCATAACACAGCAGCGGCGCATCTCGTGGGCTAGATTAACAAAACATTAAAATGCAACAACGTCACTTACATCATCATCACCGCATCTCGTGCGCACTGATGACGCTCTCTGACTCACTCCTAACATTCAAATGCAAATGTTTATTTTAAATTCGACTAATATTAATGAATTTGTATTCACAATCTCCTCATCACAGGCATGCACAGCACTCATTTCAGCATGTGTTCGTGTTTGTGTGCGCTGTCTGCATCACTCATATTACGTGCCTATATTGTGCGCTATATTGAAAAATTTTTCTATCGTTATCGAAGGTGTACCGTCGATAAATATCGATACTGTTTTATCGCTCAGGCCTACTAATAATATTGACTTAATACCAGTGTTGCTATAGTTAACTAAAAAATAAAATTAAAATTTTTGATATTTGAAATAAAACTGAAATAATATAAAATACAAATATTAGAATTAAAATTTTAGAATGCAAAGTTAAACTCAAAAAAACGCACACGGAAATGTGAAAAGTTGCCTTGGCAAATAAGTGAAATAAAATAAGTAGAAATTAACATACTAAAATTAAACCTGAAATAAAAATAAGTGAAAGATAACTAGAAAAATAGGTAATAAAAAGGAGAAATAATAAATATAAATAATAAGAAGAATAAGAATAAATAATAGAATATAAATAATACTAAAATAAATAACCACTTTAATTTGTTAATCTGCAACATTGACGAATAAATGTATCAAATATAATTTTGTAAATTGCATAAACAATTATGAACAAAACAGCATCACATTTTTATTCATTGCTTATTCCAAAGAGCCGAAGCAGCATTCACACAGATTGCCTTTAAAAACATATGAGACGCAGTGAAAAGGAATAAACCTCCACAAATTCGAGACGTTTTTTTCTAAAAGTTTAAACTGTTTTAACTTTGCATGGCTTTCTATACATCTCTTGTGTGAGACGCGAGTGCAGCAGTCATATTTGTCTGTCTAAAAAGTGAGCTGAATATGCATCTGTTTCGGTTTTAACCCATTCAAGATCTTTTTCGCATTGAGCTTCTATATTTCTCTAATATTTTGAATGCATAACACAGTAGCGGCGCATCTCGTGGGCTAGACTAACAAAACATTCAAATGCAACAACGCCACTAACATCATCACCGCATCTCGCACGCCACTGATGACGCTCCCTGATGCACACCTAACATTCAAATGCAATTTAAAATGTTTATTTTAAATTCGACTAATATTAATGAATTTGTATTCACAATCTCCTCATCACAGGCATGCACAGCACTCATTTCAGCATGTGTTCGTGTTTGTGTGCGCTGTCTGCATCACTCATATTACGTGCCTATATTGTGCGCTATATTGAAAAATTTTTCTATCGTTATCGAAGGTGTACCGTCGATAAATATCGATACTGTTTTATCGCTCAGGCCTACTAATAATATTGACTTAATACCAGTGTTGCTATAGTTAACTAAAAAATAAAATTAAAATTTTTGATATTTGAAATAAAACTGAAATAATATAAAATACAAATATTAGAATTAAAATTTTAGAATGCAAAGTTAAACTCAAAAAAACGCACACGGAAATGTGAAAAGTTGCCTTGGCAAATAAGTGAAATAAAATAAGTAGAAATTAACATACTAAAATTAAACCTGAAATAAAAATAAGTGAAAGATAACTAGAAAAATAGGTAATAAAAAGGAGAAATAATAAATATAAATAATAAGAAGAATAAGAATAAATAATAGAATATAAATAATACTAAAATAAATAACCACTTTAATTTGTTAATCTGCAACATTGACGAATAAATGTGTGTACATTTTTCATTGTACTAAAGAAATGTTGCCTTGTGAAATAAGTTGAGGCACTAAAATTACTCAAATTAAACCTGAAATAAAAATGACAAAAGCACATAAATTGCTACACTTTAAATTAAAAATATAAATTATATAAATTCTAAAATAAAAGCCAAATCATAAACATCATACTAAAACTAAAATTAACATGAAAAACTATGCAATAAATACATTTTCTGAAGCTGAAATAACAAGTTAACAAAAATCTAAATCTATTTTAGAAGTCATTGGAGGCCTTTGAATCTCAGTGAGATGAGACATCCCACCTATAGATGGTGATATAGTGTGAAAAGTTATTTCGATGACTGCACTAAAAATGTAGCAGTTGTGTCCGAGCATTATCTCATGATCTGATATGGTGAGCAAATAAACACGTCTAGACTTTCTATTTTCTTTAAAAGCCTTGAGTTTCAGCCAGGCCCCCACACACACTCACTTCCTTCAGCTACGTTTCCTCGTATCCTACCACAGAAAGATTAGCTGATACACAGCACCATGAGAAAAACACACGACCCGAGAGCAGCCAGACCTCTTCGTGTCGAATGTGGGAACGTGAGAACGGGACATTTCCCTCCATCTCTCATGAATTCGACTGAAAATTAGTCTCTGTGTGAGGAGAAACTACAACATGAAACTAAAATGAACTTTGTTTACTTTCTTAAGCATATGATTCTAATGTAAAGTTTGATCCTTTATCAAAATAAAATCACCCAACTTTACTAATTATCCTGTTTTACTTTGAAAAACATATTATGGAAGCAAAATGGGTTTGGAAGAAGAAAAGAAAAAATGTTTTTGCACCCTCAAGTGGCTTTAAGGTCATTTAAGGAGATCCGTTTTGTGTGTTTCAGCTTTTAGCGGCTCACCATCGATCCTCGAGCTAATAGATTTCCATCATCTATCAATCCACTTATAAAACTGAACTAATGTAATCTAATCCAGTCCGTATGGGTGCAGAGTTAAGCCTGTATCTCATCTGTCTTTGGGCCTGTTGGAGCAGATAAGACGTTAATGCTCTCAGCTCGTTCATCAGGACGGCACCTCCACGATAAGAGAATATTAAATCAGATCCCATGTCAGGAGGTCATGCGTCAAACTCATCCCGCTCATAAACAGCAGGTTAAATCTCTCCATCTGTCTCGCAGGAATGAGGAGTGCTGGCAACGCGCTCTCTGAGAGGAAACAGAATCCGACAGGAGGAAAAGTGGGAACTAAAGAACACCTCAGACCCAGAAGATCCATCACAGTCATCCTCCAAAACACCCCACTTCATCTTGCTACAAATGCTCTTATCTATACAAAGAAAGTGGATACGCATTTTTCCATTCCACTGTGCTGCTTTTTCATTGTTTTTCTCTGTATATATGTGCTAGACGGACATGTTTAACCATCATGCACACGTCTGCAACAGAAAAACACGGAGCTCAAGTTAAAGTAAGTTCCCCATTCCACTGCCCACGTCTCGTGTTTTTCAAAGCAAACATTTTCTGTGTGAATGACCCCTAGGGCTGCACGATTTGGGGGGAAAATATATTTAATTGCGATTTTTCAGATTAAAAAAAAAATGCAATTGTGTTCTGCAATGTGATTTGTTTTTAAAAATCCAGGTTTGCAGTGTTTGTTTGCAGAGCTGCACAATTTGCAAGTATTTAATAAATATATACATTTATTATTATTCTCATTATTAAAGGGGTCCTATTATGCTTTTTCACTTTTTTAATTTTAGTCAGTGTGTATGTTTGGGCATAAAAAAGATCTAGAAAGTTACAAATCTCAAAGTCCACTCCAAAGAGAGATATTTCTTTTTTAAAAAATCCCTTTTCAAGAACTACAACGAACGGCTCGTTTGGACTACAGCGTTTGGTTTCCGGGCTTTGTGATATCACAAAGCGGCTCATTAGAATTTCATTACAAATAATTCCTGCCTACAGAAATTCGAATGGTTGGGGGGTGGTTAGGGGCGAGGTTGTGGTTAGAACGCTTGGTTGAGTGAGCGCATCAGACGAGACGACGAAGAAGAAGTGCTGCTGCAGAGTTAGTGCAACAGAGAAAACCAAGAAGAAGAGCTGCTGTGCTGTAGCGTCAGATTTTTGGCATGTCTAGAACAGCGGTTCTCAATTCCAGTCCTCGCATACCCCCGCTCTGCACATTTTGTATGTTTCTCTTATTGCTTCATACGTTTGTTATATTTGACTGTAAGTGCCCTGCGAAGTGGACATTACCGGATATTCCTCCATGATTCCAGTTTGAAGGGAGCGTATATGTTCCATACAAAGGGCATTTAAGTGTGCGAGACGTGAATTTAAATTGTATTTATTTACAGAGGTATATTATGTCCCACTTCACGCTTCTCTAGTAAGTTTCGTTTGTGTGTGAAGACGCTGCAGGCAGCGGCACAGTGCAAATCTGTAAATGAATATTCCAAAGTAAGTAAACTTCAACGGATTTCCCCTGCTCAGGGAGTAGGGAGCAATAGACACTGTGTAGGGAGCATGTCAATCGGTACACAGTTCATGCATGGAGCTCACTTCTAACGAGATGATGATCTGAATCAGGTGTGTTAACAAAGAGAGACGTGCAAAACATGCAGAGCGGGGGTACGCGAGGACTGGAATTGAGAACAGCTGGTCTAGAACAATTCTTACAAGTACAAAACGACGTAGCTGGGTGCCGCGGACAGACGCCGAATGGCGCCGCCGGTGTGCCTACACTCATAGAAAATAATGTATTTGAATTTTAAAGACGTGGAGCAATGCGACGCTGCGCTTCTCGTCCGGTGTGCGACCGCCTGAAACACTGTTTTTTTCACCCCTGTGCCCAAACGTCTTTGTTTGGGCTTCCGAAAGCGGATGATGTCAGGAAACAGTGGTTGCAATTTACTTTTTAACTCTGTTCCTGAGCATTATAACCCCAATTTGCTATTGTGTGCTGCGCATTTTACTGAGGACAGCTTCCACATCATGAGTGAGAAGTGCCGGATTCGCCAAAAGCTTTTGTTTAAAAGACGGAGCAAGGGGGAGTGGCAGTACTGAAACACCGTCTAAGCTGTTCGCCAATCACAACGCACTGGGACAGCTAACCAATCACAACACATTTTGTTTTTTGGAAGGCGGACCTTCATCAAAGCCGGAATTAATCGAGCCGTTTGTGCCAGGCTGGGGAGAAAGGTATTGTAATAATGTAAATTATGTGAAAAATAATGTGTTTATCGAACCACCAAGCATGAGAGCATGTTCTAGTACACCCCCAAAACAAAATCAAGACTTTGTAAAAGAGCATAATAGGACCCCTTTAAACACAAACGTTAAACAAAATAAGAAGTATTAATATTGTAATATTTGAGTGTAAAATAACAAATGTGCATTTAATAATGAAAATACATTATTATTCCTAAATAAAAATATTAAACAAAGTATCACTACTGTAATATTTGACTGTAAAATATTTGATAATAATAATAATGTTATTAATAAGTTATTAACAAGCATTACTATTGTAATATTTGATTGTAAAATAAATTAACATTTATTAATATAATAATAATAATTATTATTACAAATTAAAAATAAAAATATATAAGAAATATATAATATCATATATAAAATATAACATTATATAACTAATATTACTATTATAGTATTTGACTAAAATAAAAAATAAAATTTAAAAATATAATATAAAAAATAAATATGAACTATAAATATAATAATATTTTAGATTAGAACTATAAAATTACAATTTAAATATATGAATGGCTCTTTTTGTGTGTGTTATTATGGCTCTTCTATGGCTATTTATGATCTTAATTCCTGAAATTTCAAATGTTAAATCACCAAGTTTTTATATTATAGTGGAAAACAAAAGAAAGCCCTTTAAACTTCTTTTTTGTTTACTACAGCCATCATAATAACCCATTCTGCAATTTGGTTTTATTACTGCAAAAGTGTTATTATTATTTTATTATTTTAAAAGTACCTTATAGGCATCCATACGATTTGTGCTCTATATTCTGAAGCTATTTGACAGCTTTACATAAGGAAAACACTGAATTTAAGTCATTATTCATTGAAAATCTGGTCGTAAGCCAGTCACCATCAGCTTTCATTGTATGATAAAGACCAGCCAACAGAATTTTCATATTTGGGTGTACTGTCTCTTTAAGAACCTCAGCCTGGGAAGACAATTCAGTCTGAAGTGCACAAATAAACAAGCGTATCTCACTGAAGTAACACACCTCGAGCAATTTTACCAGCTAGATTAATGAAAGTGCAAAGTGTTTCTCAGCGCCTGGGCAGAGGAGAGTCTGAGAAACTTTGGGAGCGTGTCGACAGGGTGGAGAAAGACAGATAGAGAGACAGACAGAGAGACTGAGGTATATGTTGAGATGATGGGCTGCATCTGTTTGGCTCATGCTCCATCGGAGTCTAGTGTTTCACACTACGCCTCTGGGATCTGCCATTCCAGCCAACGCTTTATGAAAAACAGCTTTGGAAAGAGATAGATAGAGAGAGAGAGAGAGAGAGAGAGAGAGAGAGAGAGAGAAAGATATGGGAGGACAAGGGGCTGAGACTGAAACAGGAAAAGCAGAGGAGGCGTGAGGGAAAGTGGTGGAGAAAAAGAAAAAGTAGGTGGAGGGATGCGACAGCAAGACAGAAAAAGAAAAACAGATGAAAATGCGTAGAGACGTGCATGTGTGTGAGCAGAGACCTGAATTAATGGAATTAAATAAGACTGACAGGCCAGAAAATCTCGGGAGCGACACAGTTCATTATAATCTGCTGAATTTTCCCCATTTTCTGCACTAATTTTAAGGGAAAGCCTGCGGAATTCTGTAGAATGGAATTTTTTCTAGACTGCAATTTTGTGGAATAGAATTCTGGAATAGAGCTGAATGTGCTACACACTTACTGCTAGTTGAAATCATGATAAAATTTGCTAAAATGTTGGTAACACTTTACTTGAAGGGGTGTGCATAAGACTGACTTGACACCTTCATAATCATGACATGACACCTATATAATCATGACATGACACATGTCATGAATATGAAGGAGGTTGTATGCATGTTTATGACAACTGTCATTAAGTGTCATTCGCTCAGTTATGTCATTTTTAATGTAAATATGACATTATTTGACCTAACCCTAACCTAACCCTACCCCTACCCCTAACCATTGCCCATTACAAAGACATCTCAAACAATGTCATATTTGCATTAAAAATTACATAACGGAACGAATGACACTTAACGACAGTTGTCATAAACATGCATAAAAAAACCTTCATATTATTCACACGTCATGATTATGTAGGTGTCATGTCATGATTATGAAGGTGTCATGTCAGTCTTATGCACACCCCTTCAAGTAAAGTGTAACCAAAATGTTTAATAATTAGCATTGTTCACATGATCAAAGTATCTTGTGATGAGAATAAAATGCTAGTCTGTCTGTTGGCAGAAACATCAGATTATACACGTGTTGGGAAGTAACTAAATGCATGTTAGCAATGCTAAATGAAAGCTAAATTACAACTTACAAAACAACAGTTACAAACTATTTTTTTTCTTAGCCTGCATGAATTAATCTTTTGGGAACGCAATACACACCAATCATCTTCGCAAACTTGTAATGTCGTCAACAAAAGAGAAAATTTAAGGGCTCCCTGCAGTTTTCCACCAAAATAAAACCTTGGTTTAATGTTAGAAAATTAACAAGTTAAGACAGACACATATTAGATTTGTAATTTCACAATTGTACTGTAAAGTAACATTTTTAGTATTTTTTTTTAATAAACACTTGACTTTTTTATTTTCCATATTCATTCAATTTCTTTGCTCTTCCAGCTCTGCACTGCGCTGCACTACAGGCCCTTCAGGGGCTTGGCCCCATACCGCTGGTTGCAGCAATCTTTATTGTTGTTATTATTTTAATCATCAAGTTGAAATATAATCAAAATTTTTGGACAAACTTTGCAGCCGGAAAAAAAAAACACAACTACATTTCCCCCCCCCCCAAATCGTGCAGTGCTAACGAATATATATATGATAAAATGCCAGCCTACGACACAGGAAATGGGAAAGTTTACTGCAGGGAGAGAAAGAGAGAAATCCAACTATATATGAGTGAGTAAGCAATGTATTTTTATGAAGCTTAATCCGAAACAGAGGAAATGCATGATGAAAACCAAAGTTTACATGTGCTATAGCAGAGAGATGGGACAGGATGACGGGAGGTTCAGTACACACACTGAAAACCACTGCGAAAATGGACTGGAAAAATCAGACTGCAAAGGTTGGAAATGTACTTAGTTTATGATTCACTTCTAGCTCCCACTCTGTTCCTCCCTCTCTGCTCTCCTCCAATACCCTCAGTTTTCTTTCGGCCTCTTTTTTTTTTCTCCCAACTATGTGTATTGGTCATACAGACTAGATATCTATTAATATAAAAACCAAAACATCAAACCAGACAGAGAACATCACCATAAGCAGGAGAAGAATGAAAGAAATGGAGGAAAAAATGCAAAGAAAAAAAGAGATAGCTAAACAAGTATGTCTTGCACTGGAAAACCGATTTAGAGTGTAGTCTAACAGATTTTTAAGAGACATTATATGTTAGTTGAGTCATAATTATGCATTCAAGTGCATAATATAAATATATAAAATAAAGAAATGGCTTTACTTTGAGCTGAACAATTTAGGGTGCTTTTACACTAGCACTTTTGGCGCGCACCTGGGTTTGATTGACGTCAGAATTCGGTACGTTTGGATGATGTGAACGCTGTCTTCCGAACTCGGGTGCGCACCCACGAACCGTACCCGAGTCCGCTTAAAAAGGGTGGTCTGGGGTACGGTTCAAGTGAACTCCGGTACGGTTCGCTGCTGATGTGAACGCAATCGTACCAAATCACGGAAGTGAACCGCTATTAATGATGTATTATTTGATAAAAATGTGTGTTTGTGTGTGTTTCACTCACTTTCTTGATGAGCGTGACTGGTCTCTGCAAGCAGAGAGCTGTATATCTCATTTCTATTCGCTTTCAGAGTTCTTTAGAGCATTTGCATAAGGCAGACGTAAGTGCCGTTATGTACTGAAGCTTTGGAAACAAAACCAACGCATTTTGCCGTCTTCTCCTGCGCCATCGTTACTAAGCAACGGGGTAAACAGCTGCTGGCTTGATGATGCAAACGAGCCGCGGTTCGGACCCAAATAATATAATGTGAACACAGTCCAGCGGGGGCAGGGGGAGAGGGGGAGCAATCGAACTCGGGTTCGGACCAAGCAATCGAACCAAGTGTGAAAGCACCCTTAAATATGATTAAATATAAATATTATATCATACAAACGCACATATGTATATATGAAGTGAAGTGACATGTGGCCAAGTATGGTGACCCATACTCGGAATTAGTGCTCTGCATTTACCCATCCAAAGTGCACACACACAGGGGTCAACAGCCCCTGTCGCTCACATCTCCTCCTCCTCATCCTCTTCTTACAAACCTAATCAGTGCGGCTTTACATCTTAAACCGTCCAGAGCTTGAGCACTTGAGATGCCAGAGAAATTAAAAATGGTTCTTGAGCGTACAAGCTGAATCAAGCGGCATGATGACTACTTCTCATCTAAACACTCTGAAATACATTAGTTTGCTCCCGACTATTCCACCCTCTCTCTCTGCACCAGTCAGATCGCTCTCTTTTACTCACTGCCCCCGTGTCTCTGGCCAATATCACTGCTTACTGGAATGCTTCGTTATATGAAATTTAGAGGCTGTGGGTTCTGGCCAAGTGGACCAGAGGGCCGCAGGAACACAAACTGGCTGTAGTCAGCCAACCTCACTCAAATAAAGTCACATCAAATCAGCTCTAGTGAAGAAAAGAGCTGCCTGCTGGACAACATGGATACAGTATATACACACTGTCACTGCCTACCTATAATACATTTAACATATTTGAAGATAAGAAATACAGTTAGTTAATGATCAGAATCTTCAGAGAGTGTTATGAAACGGACATAAATATTGACAAAAAGTATACAGTTTGTCTATGAAAACGTCAAAAGTTTAGGGTCAGAAAGATATGTTTTTAATTAATACTTTATTATTAATACTACTTACAGCATTAATTAATACTACGTACAGCAAGGATCCATTAAATAGCTAAAAAGTGACAGTAACATTCACAATGTTACAAAAAAACCTATATTTCAAATAAATGCTGTTCCTTTTTAAACTTTCATTTAAAAAAAGTATCACATTTCCCACAAAAATATAAAGCAGCACAACTGTTTTCAACATTGATAATCAGAAATGTTTCTTGAGCAGCAGATCAGCATATTAGGATGATCTCTGAAGGATCATGTGACTGAAGACTGGAGTAATGATGCTGAAAATACAGCTTTGATAATCACAGGAATAAATTACATTTTTAAGAATGAATAAACAGGATTTAACTGAAGACATTTCTGAATAAAATTACAGTTTTAATAATGACTATTTTAATTAAAATGGATTATAAGTAATATTAATAATATAGTAATAGTATAATAATTTTATATATTTGTACATATATATTACTATTTTAGAATTCTTTAGCATTCAGTATTTTTACTTCTTATTTGTATTGTGGTATGCACACACATAATAAAAATTAACATTGCTGAAATTAATAAATACTGTAAAACATTGTTTTTTGTCAGATCATGGTACCTAATGCAAAGGATCATGTGACTGAAGACTGGAGTAATGATGCTGAAAATACAGCTTTGATAATCACAGGAATAAATTACATTTTAAGATATATTCAAATGAAAAACAGCTGTTTAAAATTGCAAAAATATTTCACAATATTAGTATTTTTCCTGTATTTGTGATCAAATGAATGCAGCCTTGGTAAGCATAAGATAATATTTTCCAAAAACATTTAAAAAAATCTTACCGATCTGAAATGGTTCTGTATTATATATACAATATATATA
>NW_015505655.1:1175196-1178949 GCF_001515645.1 Sinocyclocheilus grahami
TATATATATAGTTGTTAGGATAAAATTGAGCCTAATGAAAGGGCAAGAAAGGCTAAGTAGAAATGTAGGCCCTCTGTGTGTACAGGGAAGAAATTATAACCCATGATGTGCTTCCAGTATCATCAACGTGTTTACTATTGTCCTGCCTGACGGCCTTTAGAAGTTTCGGCGATGTGGATGTTTGCGTTTGTTTCTGAGCACAGGCAGTGTTAGAGTTCTGGAGTCAAACCAAAGCCCTAAAGTTAAATCCACTGGGTTATGTAAGGTAAAGCTCTAAATCTCCCAATGCCTGATGTTATATATTACTGTAATTGCAAATGAAAAAAATCCCAGAGGAGGAAGGAGGAGGAGGGGAGGAGGAGCAGGGGGGTCCAGAGAAAGAGTGGGAAATGAAGAGAGAAACGCTCAGCTAATGCAACAGGTTTGGTGATGACCTACTTTTAACCCACAGACAAGTCTTCAGCAGGAGGAAGAAAGTAGGAAGAAAAACTCATCCTCATGTTGTTGGTAAGGGTGCTCCGATCAGGATTTTTGGAGTCGATCACAGGAAGCAGTATCTGCCAATACGATCACCGATACCGATCTTTTTGAAGCCTTCTTTTTATCATGTAGATTTATTTATAGTGATACACCAATCAGGATTTTTACAGACACTCATTCAGGGCCTGAATTACATTTTTTGAAAATGGGGGGAATTCCCCACAATCACAAGGTTACTCTTGTTTGGGGGGCGCTGCGTAATATCATTGCGCCTACTGCACCATGGCATGGCAGCAAAGTTCCTTGATTATTACGCCGGAATGAGAGTATAGCTAGCCATATCGGCCTAGAAAATCGCAAATTTTCATTTTCCGTCGGTCTTAGTACTCGATGTAACTACAGAAGAGTCAAGTTTTAAATAGGAAAAATATAGAAACTCTTTGGTCATTTTTGAGCGAGATGCTAACGGTCTAATCAGATTCAATGATCTATGCTAAGCTACAGCTAAAAGTGCTACCGCCAGACCCGGAGATCGGCTGAATGGATTCGAAAACGGTAAAACTCAACTGTTTAACTCTAGGGGAGTTGGAAAATGAGCATATTTTAAAAAATAGTGGAGTGTTCCTTTAATGCTTCATTTATGCAGAAACAAAAGTATGGTATTTGTGCATTTTACTTTTTATTTTATTACAAGTAGACCTACAGCACCACTTAAATTAATAAAAAAAGGCCTTACCGCACTGACATTAGGACCCGGGGGAGGCTGTTGTTGTTGTTGCTGCTGCTGCACGCACTAGTGACTGTTGACACTATCGCACAATGGACGCGTCATTCTGTACGTGCATTCTCAAATTAAATGCAGTGATCCAAAACAGTGAATCTAATCACCATTGAGGCAAAAGTTGCTGATGTGATCTTATCGCTAGCACACCCTGCGCACATGTGAGATATTCGTCTTATCGGCAAGGGATAACAGCATAATGTTTTTCAAATCGGCCGATGCCAATGTTCACATTTTAAGCCTTTTTTGGCCGATTCTGATAACATTCCGATAATATTGTGCATCCCTAGTAGCCGATCAATCGGAGCAACCCTAGTTGTTGTTGACTTAATTTCTTCCATGTTTAGCAAAATGCTGCAGGTGTTTGTTTTCACACAGTGAAAATGAATGACTGTCAAGCTCTAAAAAGCACAATAAAAGTATATGAAATTAGTCCATATGACTTCTGCACTTTATTCCAGCACTCAAAGCTTTTGTATAATTGTTGGACTTAAACATTTCATGCAGTTTCTACCAAAAAAATTTGTTTCTTCAAGAGAGCTTCATCCGGCCACCCATTTTATTTATATGATAATCTTCACAAATGAACACAACCTTTAAAGCCTAAATACCATTGCCACAATTTGCCAGAAGTAGAAAGCCAAATGTAGGTTATAAACGAACTACACAACGGTCACATGACTTCAACGTCACCACCATTAAGCTTTCGACAACTCTTTCAGACTTTATTTAAAAACATCTTCCCTGAAAGTTTTAGTTAGAACAGTTTGCGAGAGCACGATTACGATCACAATGAGGCTGTAAAAGAGGAGTTTTTCTGTTCGGTGTGATGACGTTTAATTTCCACAACAACCTCTGTAGTTCAATTTAGCCACTTGTTAGCAGTTCAAGACAAGTAAAAGCTTAAAATAAATTCACACGAGGATATTACTGATGTTGTAGAATAAAACATGAATATATCTTGAGCTTGTGTTTGTGCACTTGTCTCACACAAAGCTACCGTATGGCTTCAGAAGAGGAGGCTCTTCTGAGGAGACGGAATTTTCATTTTTGTGTACATTTTCCATTTAAAAAGATTTAGTATATTAAGCCACACCCATTTTTCCTGCTACAGGCCACACTTTCTAAATGTAGTTCATACTCATATGTCAAATGCCTCTTGGATGTTTGTAAACAAGTAATGAGGGAACAGCACATTAGTGTCTACATGCTGGACCTTCGTGAATTTAAGAATTGTTTTTTGAGCCTGTGATTGAGTTAAGAAGTCTAAAATGTCACAAAGAGGGAAACGATCGCAGTCTGGTGTGCTGACATGAAGAAAGTATCCAATCAGCGGCTTTATTAGGGGAACCAGAGAGCTTCATCATCATTAAAGTCTCCTTCAGAGCTCATCTTGCCTTCTGGATGGGATAATTCACCATGTGATTTCACTTACGGTGGATTACGCCTCACATCCAAATGGAAAGAAGATCCAGCAGAGGTCTGCCTGAGCCCTAATTTCTCTCATTTCGTCTTCTCGCTCTCCTTTGTGGGAGCCGCGAGATGAAAAGAGACTCTCCTGTATATTTTGCCCTCGTTTTAAATTGCACCGTTTTCCGAACAGCAGATGTGGGCAGCTGACCGCAGCTACCCCCGGATCGGTCGCTCTCAAAGAGGAAATACAACAGGGAATGGAAAGAGGAAAAAAACACTGAACCACTTCCTATCTCATACTGTATAAACAGGACATCTACACATAAAGATGATGGAGAGACAAAGACTAGAATATCTAATACATTTTCTAATACAGTTTCTCCAACACTATTATTTCTTTGTTGTTATCACTCTGACAGAGCTTTGGCAATGCAGAACGATGTTGTTACAGTGAAGCTCCTCCAACTGTAGTTTGAAATCAAGAATATTTGAAAGGAAAGCAAAAGTTTAAAGTAAAGTTTGATTGAAGGAAAGAATGCTCAAGAAAATTCTAAAAAAGGAAATGTGAATGTTTAAAAGAAAGATTGAAACAAGGTTTTTGAATGTCCTTTTGAACATTTTCATGAAATTTTCAGAGAAAGAGGAAGCTTGAAAAAGTTTGAAAAGGAGAGAAAGAAAAAGAAAAAGAAAAAGAAAGTTAAAAAAATTTTCAAAATAAAATGTAAAAAAATGTTTGACCAAAAAAAGGTTTTAAAGAAAATGTTTAAAAAGAAAATGTTTAAAAGAAATTAAGTTTGACCATTTCCAACAAAGAGTGGATGAAAAGAAAAAGTCTGAAAAAAGTATGTTCAAAAGTTTGAAATCAAGAACTTTCAAAAAAAGTTTGAAATTATGATTGATGAGGAAAGAACGCTCTAAAAAATCTAAAAAGAAAAACTTTAGAAGTTTGAAAAAGTTTGAACAACGTTTGAAAAAGAGTGACAATTCTTAAAAAAAAAGTTTAAAGGGGTCATATGATGTTGCTAAAAAGAACATTATTTTGTGTATTTGGTGTAATGAAATGTTTATGCGGTTTAAGG
>NW_015505655.1:1179668-1186451 GCF_001515645.1 Sinocyclocheilus grahami
CTTTCTGAAACGATTTTTACAAAGCTCATCGGTCTGAAAAGCGAGGTGTGCTCTGATTGGCCAGCTATCCAGTGCATTGTGATTGGCCGAATACCTCAAGCGTGTGACGGAAATGTTACGCCCCTACCTTAGTGTAATGCCGTATCCGGCTGGAGCGACGAGACAAAAACATTAAAATCCATTATAAATGAGGCATTTGTTGCATCCTGTGGGGACATAATTATGGATTATAATGTCTTTTCACGCGTTGCGTTGCATCGCGCCGTGTAAACATAAAACCATGTCTGCATTTGTGATCGGAGAAATGACAAACAACAAGTGCTACTCTACACTGCCCAAAACTCGCGTTTGACTCGTCAGTGGCAAATTCTTTATATATAAAAAACGTACTTACAGTCTGTGAGTCAGAACAGCCGGCATTGTAGTCTACTCTCCCAGGATCAGTAAACAGTCCTCCATAAAATGCACTGCACACATCTGAATATTTGGGTTGAACTGTTCTGGAACAGTGTTGTAAATACAATTTAACCACTGATTTCTAGTCGTGTCCTCTTTTGGAAGGCCAAACAAAGTAGTTTCGCTTTCCCAACGAAACAAAGCATCACACATGGCGGGACTAGAGTGAGCGGAGGCCGGCGGGCTTGCGGCAACCACATGTGACGACCCCGGGCTGGACTCCGCTTCATCTACGGTGAAAGCCGATCCGGTGATCCACAGCGCGAAGTTGATGTATTTCCTCAGCGACCAGCACGGAGCAGCTCTAGGCATGACGAAGCAGATATCGTCCTCTTTTGGAAGACCAAACAAAGTCGTTTCGCTTTCACAACGAATCACACAGCGCCTTCACAACATGGCGGCAGTGGCAACAATACTACAGCAAGAATAAAAGTTACGCCTTCTTTCTTTGCGTGAACATTTGGGCGGCGTTATGCAAATCTTACCACACAGTGACGTAGATGTGTGGGGAAGTGTTAGAACGAGCCGTTTTAGGTAGGCGTGGACCAGTCTTAACTTTTATAAAGAATATCTCTTTGGATTTGAGACTTTAGTCTTTGCAACTTTACAGATCTTCTTTATGCACCAAGAGCTTGTAACACTCCAAAGAGAAAGGAAAAATTTAAATCGATTCATATGACCCCTTTAAATAGAAAATGTTCAAAAGAACATTTTATATGAATAGAAGAAAATAGAAGAAATTAATTAAAAAATTTTTAAACATTTAAAAAGATTGAAAGGAAAAAGTTTGAAAAAAGTTTAAAAGAATGTTTAACAGAGTATGAAATAAAGAATATTCAAAATAAAGTTTGAAATAAAGTTTGATAGAAAGAACGCTAAAAAAACAACATTTAAAAGGTTTCGAAAATCGAAAGTTTATACCCTTTCAAACTTACTCTAAGAGAGTAAAGACTGAAAGAATGAAGGTTTGAAGAAAAGAATGTTCAAATGTTTCTTTTTTGTGTTTTGAAAAAGAAACCGCAAAAGAAAATTTCCTGAAACATGTGAACGCAATTTCATTATTCTTCTCTTTCTGCTTGACTACTGTCCTTAACACAGCAACAATTTGAATAAACTACCTGAATATCAACACAGCTGGTTTTCACAGCACAGACATCTGAAATGAACACTACCACCCCTTTCAGTACTTTCACCATAGTAATGCAAGAAAGCATGTTAAGAATGTACGACGGGGCCCTGTTTTTATAGCCATAGAGTTTAAATCCCATCAGATTTCAAGCAGGTATGAAGGCAAATCAACGAAGATTGCGCTACCACATGACTGACGTACAGTATTAGACCTGGGGCTGCTATCAGATGTGTGCAGAGATGCCGGATGCTGGTCTGAACCTGCTGGAGTTAAATTAGCTTTCAGAAAAGCACATTGAAATCTGTGAGTGAATAGCACAGCGAACATTTTGTTTCTGTAGAGTGACTGGGCCAAGTGGGGCTTTGAAAAAGATGAGCGTCCGCATTGAGAATGCAGGGAAAATCTTCATTACGCCCATACAGCAGCAACAATGGAGCTCGTCTGCCGCTTCAACACAAGGTGTCTGACAGCAGCTCAAAAGCGGAACGTCTCATTCAGGTCAGAGAACAGAGGCAGTCAGGAGAATGAGAGCTATGACTCCACAACATCTCTGTCTGACTCTCAGTGAGCGGAGAAAATCTGTCAAGAACACAATCTACACTGTAAAAATAATTTTTCTAAATAAATAAAACAAAGATTACTGAAGTATGTTTTACAAGAAAATACCATTTCAGTCTTTCTACTTTCAAATTTCATGTTTAATTTCATGTATAACTTGGTATTTCTTTGTGAAATTGACTAGAAATTTGAGTGAAAATTGTTTCTATACCATTTTTCTTAATCCAAAATCAAAAGGAATGTTGTTGTACCATTAAACATATGCAATTAATCCTTTAATCATCCTCTGTTCTTATTACTGTAATGCAAGCAAGCAAGCAAATAAATAAATAAGGGTGAATTCAGGTAAATTGTGAGACTTTTTGCAATTAATATGACTGGGGAAATATGGCCTAATTATCTTGAAATAACCTTAAATTATAGCAAAGTATTTATGCATCATGGCAGTATTGCAGTTCAAACTAAATAGTAAAAATACTGAATATTTTAAATAATATTATGTTTAGTAGTATTAAGATTTTAAGATTATATTAATTATTAAAGTATTAAGATTTTAATCATTATAATCTTTCAATTTAAATGTTTAAAAATGTAAATGTATGCTAATTGTATATTTTTTAAATGTATGCTTATTGTAATTAAAAATACAAAAGTTTCTTACTGTAATACAGAAAGTAGTAAAAGTATTGAATATTTTTAAGAATTCTAAAATAGTACTATATTTTACATTTATTTTATTGATAACGTAATAACAATCACAAAGTAAAATAAGTCTTAAAATAATTTATGAGTAATCATTTTAATGAGTATTCTCATTAATAGATGAATTTAAAAATAAATAAATACAAATAAAAAAACAGACAAAGAATAAAAAACTTTTTCGTTACAGTAAATACCTAAAATATTATCAAACCAATGTTTTCTTGAGATTTATCCCAGTACGTTCTTGTGGCATTTTGTAAAAAGCATCGCATTGCCCGTTTTTGGGTCACCCTTGTCTGCGACCGAAGGCAGAACAGAGGACAAGCTGATCTTGGATTTGACTCTGGGAGACGTAGCATGGATGTGGTTCCAAGACGAAGCTTGGGTTTCTCTCTCTGCTGGCCTGTTGCTGTCAGTCTGGGCGCCCGCTTTGGTTCACGGCTCCCTGGGCAGAGCACAAGAGCCACGGAGGAAAGACTTACTGCAGGAAATACCTCACCGATAGTCACCCCACTGAGACCGTAAGACGAACGAATGAAAAAAATATATATAACAAGGATCGAGGAGAGGGGGATGAGATACAGGTCTGGAAATGCTTTCAGCAGAACAGGGCCCTGAATGGCTCTTTAATTAGAGTTATATGAGACGTCGTATAGCGTTGCTTTCCACACGATCAGCTCGCTTTTGCTTATTTCTCCAGTCTCTAAATTGGCGAGCAATTGACGGCTCCATTCCCAAGCCCCTCGTGTCCCGTCGAATGGAAGAACGGTGGGATCCCACAGGCCACATAAAAGATCAATGGTAAGTGCCTCCGAGGTCGAGTCTAGTGGGTTAATGATATATCTGCACTAGCATCATTAGTCCTAGTTGGTTACTAATGGAGAGACAAACAGCTTTTATCACTAATACTCAAGGCCAAAACCAGTGGTATAACCAAGCCTGGAACAATCATCAGTACACTAGCAATCAAAAGCTTGGACATATTGAACTATATAAACTTTTTGATATATATAGAGAGTTAGACAACAAAAAAGCTCAAATATAAGAGAGTTTCACTTATCATAACATGTTTTGCTTATTACACAATTTAATAATTTCAATGTTTTGGTCTGGTCTCTGGAACAAGAGATAATTCACAGTGGTTTCTCTTTTGTAAAGAAGAGAAGAACGCTTCGTAGATGCAGAGACGGAGAGAGAACAGGCCCGTTGTGTGTGTTTTCCCTCTGGCTGGTGAGTATCAGCTCTATCCAGCATAAACACATGCCTTCATGGTTCATACATTTCCTGCTTCCCTCCACAGCCCAGTGCCGGGCCACACAAGCACTGGACACCACGGAGAAAAGACAACAGTGTGAGATACTGCACACAATCCGGGACCTTTCATACCGTTTCATGTTGACCTCTCTGCATATAAACACACCTTTTGTGTCATTTTCATACGCATGATAAACATTAGCTCAGCACTCACTAATTCTGGGAAACCTGAGCACATCCAACAACGGGCCTCAAAAACAGACCAATCATAATTCAGTATTCCAATTACATCATCACTGTCAGTTTGATTCTGAGTAAGGAGAATGCTAAGAATTTTCAGACCTAAGGCTATGTTTACATTAGTGCGTTTTCGTTTTAAAACGCATAGCTTTTGCTACGGTTACGCCTGTCGTTTTTCATTACCCCGGCGTTTTCGACCCTCGAAAACGGAAACTTTCGAAAACGCACTAGTGTAAACGTAGCCTAAATTAAAAATTTCAAAATATAAAGTCAAAATACAAAAAAAATGTACTCAGCACTTACTAGTAGCACTAAGTACACAGTACTTAGACTGAAATTATGATTGCAAGAATGTTCAAAACTGTATGTTAAAGTAATTTGGATTTAATTAATTGCAGAAAACTGTGGAGGAGGAGAATGTTAAACCATTCAGGTTTAATGTCTTTCCTCGTCCACAGAGAGGATGGTTGCTAGTCTCTATCTTTTCGTTGCGCGTGAAAAACGTCATTTGTTCCATTCAGTCTCGCTGCTGTTAACCCTGATCAACTCCCACGTGGGAGATCTCAAAAGCACCACGTATTTTCTTTGAGGATAGAGAGAGAAAGAGGGGTTTAATTAAGCCTGATAAACACACAGCCAGTCCGTTTCTATTGAGGTTCACAACACTCCTCCTGCTCTTTCCTCATGCTATCTGGAGTAGAAAAAGAGCTGAACATCAATGCATCTGAGATGGGCATGTGTACGTAGTTATTCCTGTCAGACTCTTCTGCCACATCTGTCCCGCACCTTTGAAACTTTCCGTATTGGGACAGACCAGTCTTTGCTGTGTCTTTCAAATATTTTGGTTTAATTATCTGCAAACTCTGTGTTGTCAGGATTAGTTTTTACATCAAAGAACGCTGCACTG
The DNA here is from genome assembly GCF_001515645.1 of Sinocyclocheilus grahami. Taxonomy (NCBI): domain Eukaryota; kingdom Metazoa; phylum Chordata; class Actinopteri; order Cypriniformes; family Cyprinidae; genus Sinocyclocheilus; species Sinocyclocheilus grahami. Next base: position 1,184,915 of record NW_015505655.1, read on the forward strand.
ATGCTATGCTACAGCTTAATGGCAAAACACATTGTTTTAGCTAAAGTGTGAGCTTACAGTCTGAATAATAAGACAATAAAGGCAGTATAATGAATATAAAGACAATAAATAGACAGCATGTCTTTCACATGGTCCTCGCTGTGGCACACGACAACAAATAAACAGGTGTTCCCTCAAAAAATTACTTAAATGAATATTAAGTCATTGAAAGACACTTTAACAAAAGGGATCACATACACACCCTGCAACTCTTTTAAATACACAGGGAAAAGTCATTAGACAACTATGTCATAATGGAAGAAAGTTTATTTGACATATTAATATTTTATTCAAATATAACGTTCATAGTGAACAATTAAACTAATTATACTATTTATACACAACCCAAATATACTATTTATACCACAATAAACTGAATTGTTAAATAGAGTCAAGAAGGGCAAGACTTCCGAGGAGGGCGGCAGGTCAAAAATCAGAAGTTAAAAAAAATAAAATGGAAGAGGACTGGACAAAATTAATAGTTAAAAATTAAAAGAATCATTAATAATACAAAAATAAAAGCATTTAAACCACCATTTTTAAACAACAATAAATGTAAATATTTTGCACTTTTTTTCCTGGCAGTGTAGGCTAATTTGATGTTTTACAATAGTTTATCTAAATGCTATACACTACACAACTTTTAAAATCTGAAAGTCAACTCTGACTGCGCAAAATCTGCAGACTGCCTCTGATTTAAGGCAACTAGCATCGACTCATCCAGAATGCAAATCCAGGCAATAATCTGTGCAATGACAGAACAGGGGAGAAAAACATTTGTCGGAAATATCTTTTTGGTAAATAAAACTACATAATTAAAAACAATTAAATACCACTTTTTACTACAATGTTTACAAAAAGTTAAATTAAATTCTGTCATGACAACTCTCAGAGGGATTCGTATGGCAATGTGCATGACAATGTTAATGTATTTGGTCTTGGTGGAATAGATCTGCTACGCTGCTGCTGCTGCAGCGGCAGACCAAGTACCGAGACTTGCTACTGCCAATGCATCCACAACATGCTGCTGTGAGCATGTAAGAAATAACATACATGAAATAACCCCCATATAGCATACACGAATCACCTCATAGCAGATCTATACAGGTGGAGCTGGGGAAGGTGGAGGGTCTCTGAAACAAGCTGCAACTGCTATGGCAAGCACTAGTCATATATTTGAATGTTGAGCAGCGAGCTCATTGGCTACCGATACAGGAGAGCACCAGTCAGCTGTGCCATGTGATAATGTCGTCATTAGGTCAGATTGAGTTAGACCTATCGGACTGCGCCATCTAGAGTTTCATGCCAGAACTCTGTATTCAAGACTTTTGTGTTTTACTTGTTAATTGTTGTCCTTTATTTGATACAGTCAAGGAGCTCAAGAACTTTAACATGAGATTCTACTGTTAATTGAATATAAATAATAGTTTATCTAACATATCTAACAGCTATCACACCACAAAAATGTCCAAATATTTTTTGGGGGGGGGGGGGGGGG
>NW_015505655.1:1186472-1204266 GCF_001515645.1 Sinocyclocheilus grahami
TTGGGGGGGGTCCAAAGAGCACCATATTCATGGAAAGTGTTGTTTAAGCAAATGCAGTCTAAACCAGAAATGTTAAACTTCTCATGATTCCCATTCCCACTCATCTAGGCTCCTCATCTAGTGCTCTTCAACCCTGTCTTCATTTCCTGGTGTCTCTCATCTGTCTTTCTCCTAAAATCTCCCTCTCCGTCAACTCTCCTTTTCTCTCTGGCATCACAAGTTGACCAGCGCAGAGCAGGACGTCTGCTTTTCATTCACTCTTAATGGCTTAAGTGAAGTCATTCTTTGGAGAACACACTAAATGACCTCGTTGTTCTCCCTCCCGCTCTCTCTCTCGTTCTCTCTCTTCTGTGTCACATTGTTTTGGGCTTCCCTCTTCTTTAACCCCAAATAAGGCTGTGGAAAATTCAAACTGTGGTCTCAATCTAGTAAAGCTCAGAAAACACACATATGCTCCCATTCTGCGTAAATTCACATTCCTGTGTATATAGCCTCTGTCAAACAGGAAAATAAAACGCATGACATATATATATATACCCAGACTAACATGCTTGGAGCAGTGATGAGTTCTCATCCAGGCCACCAGGGGGCGTCGTGTGCCTGGAGAGAGTGGAGACATTTCCCTCTGGGACTGACAAGAAAAATGTGCCACAACAGATATGTTATTTAATAATAACTGGTGAATGTTTATGTATCCATAATGGTTTCATACTTGTTATGGAACATCAATGCTAAGTTCCGCCATATGGTGTTTAATTGAAATGTAACATAAACGCACAACAATTGAATGTTCAGTTCCAAATAACTAATTTCTGGCCCTGAAAGCTACAAACCCTCTTTCATCTAATTGCCTAGACTTGTTTGTGCAACTGCACTAATGTAATTTACCATTTTGCCATTGCTTAAATGTGATTTCTACTTAGGGTTTGGTGGTATGACCAAAACCCCTATCACAGTATGAATATGACAAAACTGGAAATGTAAAAAAAAAATGGATTATTCAACAAATGATCACAAACAGAGCAAAAACAGCTTCTCGTTATGTAACACTTGAGGGTAAAAATAAAACGATCATTCTACACCACAACTATAACGATAACTACACAGAGAAACAACATAGTTGTAGTCACTTTCAGACTGATTGTTTCCAGTTGATGAACGATAAAAACTATGACAATCCGAATCCAGAGTACAAGCATTTAAAGTGACGACAAAACTGCAGTGTCTGCTTATAATAAATAGAATGCTATCATGCTTTGGTGTAGATGCTAATATAGTTATCGCTCTTGGTGTGAACCTAGAAACCACCCAGAACACCCAAGCAAGTCCATAGCAACACCCTAACAACCAGCCAGTAACCTGTCATTATCTGTTTGAGTCGCGCTCTGTATTTTCACACAAATACTGAACACCTTTATTGCAAAATCTTGCCATTGGATTATAAGATTCATATACAGTATATACAATGGCAAAAGTACCACATGATGTAATTTCCTAGCTATTTATTCAAAAACATCTTAGAAATTACTCTGTTTTCAATCTCGGTCTACCTTATCATAGCGACAGCAGTTTTACATATTTTTCTGTTACGCCTCCTGTAATTTTACATTCATTCCAGTCTATTCAGTGTCGAGGCATAAACTTACAGATGGGCGAATGAGTGACCGGTCTCATTAGAGAATGATTAGAGTAACATCTGTTTACAGTCGCGGGCTGTAACGTGTGTGCGTGTGGAGGGATTCGGGATAACAGCACAGTGATGAGGAACATGATTGCCACATTAAACTCGCAATCTGAGAGGTTAGTACTGGGCCACGGCCGAAACACTGCATGGCTTTTATTAAAATCATTACTATCCAGCCATTGTTTTGATTATAGATAAACCAAATACATTGAGGGCATAAACAAAGAATTCATCTCACCAGCATAATAAAATATACTGCGGTCCTGAAAGTGGAGCTGCACCGCTGACACGCCGCGGCTGTGTTCACGCATCGAGAACCTTCTACCGATAGTATGAAAAATTCAGAAACATTTTAAAATCATATATTTTCCTAAAAAAAAAAACCTTCAGAGAATGATGTCAATCTAAGGACGTTGATTCATCACATATGAAGTTCACAAAATATACAAAAATGTACATGTAAAATGTATAAAATGTACATGTTTAAATGCGGTTTAAAACTGATGATTTTGGTATTTTCCAGCAATAAACATGAAAATTCCATGTCTACGAAAAATATAAAATAAGGTAAAATAAGTCAAACAAATACATAAGTAAAATATTTACATTAAACTAAATAAACACAAACATTCCATATATATATATATATATATATATATATATATGAAAAATAAAATAAGGTCAAATAAAATAAAATTAATAAATACAAAAAAATTATAAAAATTATAAAACATTTTATTAAAATGTTATAAAATATTTTAATAAAATGAGATACATTTTTATAAAACATTTTATAAAAAATTATTAAAAAATTAAATTCTAAAAATTAAATGGAATATTACAAAAATAAAAATCAAACAGATAAATATATAAATGAAATAAAAATTATAAAACATTTACACAATATTTAAATAAAAACAAATTCAATAAACTGAATATATTTAATACAATTTTTTTTTTACAAATTTAATTTTTACACATTTTATAAAAATGTTATTAAATACAGTATGTAATAATGAAATAATATAATATGTAATAATAAAAAAGTACAATCTGTAATATGTTTGTTTTTTTCCCCCATCACCTCTGAAGTGGAACACATTTAAAAATCGAAACCTCTCATGCTTGGTTAATTTTATGTTAGATAACAGTTTATCTAACATATCTCATAGTTCTCAACAACAAAAAATGCTTTACAAAAAAATAATGAGACTCCAAAGTGAACCCTATTCATTGAAAGTGCCATGTGCGTTCACCGAAGAGGTGAACGGGATCAAACCCAAGCAGACGAAACGAGTGAGAACGAAAGGAGGATGGGGGGGGGGCATATGAGAAAGACAGACGGGACGTGGAGAGCAAGCGAGAGAGGCAGACACGTGAGGGGGTTAAAAGTAACAGAGGGTTTATTGTTTACGATTCTTTGGGGAGGGGAGCATGGAGACACTGTGAACACTAGCCTGGCACAGCGCGCAGGGCTCCGGCCAAACTGGGCCGCGATCCAGCCTCTACCCTGCAGACAGACTGAGAGTCGAAGCTCACGCACAAACACACACATACATCCAAAACTACAGTCCTTCCACTTACACTCAAGTTCTCAGTGCAATGCTAACGACAGCACTGCAGCTAACAGTCACAAACGTTTGTCATGTTTAAATTGAACATTTGTGTTTTTAAACCTGACAAGACTGAAACTATTCATGAGAAACCAAAACAAAGACGACAACTTCAACCAAATGAGAAAGCTAACAGCTACGTTTTGTGAGGCCTGGAAATGCAAGCATTCGCTTTTCATTTCGCTCCCTTCCTCGCTCTCTCTCTCTCTCTCTTTCTTTCTGTGACAGATTTTAACCAAATAGCAGCAAACAAGCAATTATTTCTGGCAGCCCGAGTCCATGGTTCCTTTCCAAGAAAGAGCAGAGGGAGTGGGGGTGGATGAAGTCACTCTGACAGATGGGATTTAAATCAATATTACATTATATGTCCTTATTTATTAAAAAAGAAACAGGAAACCCAACCGAAAAGGGCCCAGAAGAGCAATGTGCTGCTTCTCGTTGATGGAATAATTGCTTTAATACATTTTTTTCACCCTTCTATATCACTTTCTTCATTTCCTGTCACCCTACACACACACACACACACACACACACACACACACATCTTGTCTTTAGACACTGTGAACTTTGGTGTATAAAATCATGGGGTGAAAAAAGCCTTAACAGAAACCATCTGGAATGGAGCTTAAGACTGAAAAACCTCCAAAGTTCCATTATCGAATAGGAAGAGGAGGACGAGGATGAAGATCACTTTACAAAAACAGCTGCAAATGCACCATTATTGCAGGTTGGGCGATGGATACGGCACCGACACTTCAAGCCTGTCTCATTAGAAATGGTAATAATTTGCATGAGATGGCGAATTCGTAAGAAATCGTAGAAAAAAGTATGACCCAAATACCTTTTCGTACATTCATTTCCTGTGAGGTTTGACATTTCTGCAATCCTGTTTAAAACTTAAACTTTTATTTTAGGTTTTAACTTGAAAATAAAATAAATATAAAAAATAATGCAAAAATAAATGTTTTATAAAACATTTTTTACACATTTGACAAAAATGTTTAACGTTTAACAAAATATATTACAAATTTGAATAACTTTTTATAAATAATTGTATTTGTAAATATTTTATAAAAATGTTTTTATGTTTAACAGAATGTATTTTTTACAAATTAGAATAATTTTTATAAACTATTATATTTTTATATATTTCATGAAAATGTTTATGTTTAGAAATATTTGAAAAACTAAAAAGTAAATAAGTGTTTAAAAATATTTTTATAAACCATTTTATTTTTTTACATATTTTATAAAAATGTAATTTAATGTTTAAAAACATTTACAAATATTTAAAAATAAAAGGCCACTTTACGAAAAATGTATTATCTTGTATGATTTTAATAGTTGGAAGCAATCGAGACATTTGATGCATTTAAAATGAGCAACCTCTCATGTTTTGCTAATTTTATGTCAGATAACATATCAAGCTGTAAAATACCATTGATTTTGCCACGTCATACAAAGTTTTACAAGAGAGTGTTAGACACTGTGATTAATCTTCCGACTTTTATAGACTTCAAGGGTTATCCTCAATTCAAGAATCTATAGGGCCTTTCGCACCGCAGGAACCTTTTCATAGTACCAGAACTAATTGTGGAACTACCCACTTTTTGGCGTTTTCGCACCGCCGGAATTCGGAGCGATTTTACTACCGGACTGCCTTTTTCGAGAACCAAATTAGCTCCTACTCCGGAGCAGGGTCTAACCAGCACAACTGGTACTAATCGTGACGTAAGTAGACATTGATTGGCCAAACGCGTACGAAAACGCCCTCCCCCGCCATGATTTAAAACGCTGTGTAAACATACTGTAACCATTGTGTGTTATTTCGCAAGTATGGAGAACAGCGATAGATGGACGGACGCTGAAGTGCAGGCACTTGTAGCAAATGTAGCACTGCCAATTGTCGTTGGAGATTCTTAGTCCTCCTTTCCGTTCTTTCAATCGCTTTACGTATGCGTCGACTTTCCATGTCCATTATTGTGAAACCCGCGAGACACAACAAAACACAGCTCCGATCACAGCGTCGACAAGAACACCTGTCTATGCCGTGCTTTTCACACATGCATAATTGATATTAAAAAAGGACATTAGCAGGCAAAGTTCCAACAGTGCTTCAGGTTCTTGCAGAATATATCAGCCGTGTGTGAAGCATGATGGGAAATCATGCATGTGAAGTCATTGTTATGTGGTGCTGCGAATCCACATTGCTATGTTGTGTGTTCCAACAGTGCTTCAGGTTCTTGCAGAATATATCAGCCGTGTGTGAAGCATGATGGGAAATCATGCATGTGAAGTCATTGTTATGTGGTGCTGCGAATCCACATTGCTATGTTGTGTGTTCGGCCCTCTCGAGCTTGTGTTGGCATCCTACCAGAACACAGCGTTAGCAGGGCCCGGTTTCTATGGAGACTGATGCAAATGGCACAAAGAGGCTAAGCAGCAAATAGCATGTACTCCCTTTTCAAGTGGTACCTAACTGATCCTGTCCTGTTTATCAGTAACACACAGGGTCTTCAAGTGGGGCATAGGCTTCAAGACGGTAAGCCTCTTTAAAGTCAACATGATGAATCCAAACTGACCTCGTTTGCTTTGATCCACGCTCCTCATCTGATCATGAACAATTTACCGGTGCATGTTGGTCTGAACAAAGCAACGTCTGTCGATAGCAATGTCAAGGTTATGAGTTCGATTCCCAGGCAAAGCGAGAACTTTGATTTCCTAAAGAGCATTAGCTGCCTGTGTTTTCTCTTCCGCGATCGCTGTTCTGACTCAGAGGAAGCTCATTCACTGCTCATGTGTCAATCATATTATGAACGTCTATTTCACTTCCGCGTTCAGTTCTGTACATAAGAAACCCAGGAAAATATTTCCACGGATGAAACATGAAGCTAATAAACACACAATTGTGACAGTATATGATTGGTATGTGATTTTCATGAGAGTCTGCCTATGAGTGTTTGCATGAGAAATGCTAAGCAGGTGTAGCGATTAGCTTGATATAAAAGGCTACAAATAGCATATTTCAGCAACATTATATGGCCAAAACACACATTAGATCGCAATTGGAAGTTATTACAAACACTCGATGGTGGTTTAAAGTGAGTTTTGAGTAAAAGCACTGTATAAATCCTATAAAATGTCTTATGATGCTACAGTGTGCATGAATGGTCACGTGTTTTCGGTCGTGTTGTGTGGACAGAGATCTTTGCTGAAATGCAGTGGAAATACTAGTATGGACATTTTAAAATGCGGTTTTAAAATGAAAACGCACTAGTGTAAATGTAGCCTTACATCCCTTACACACTACAGCCTTGTTTGTGAGCCACGTCTCGGGGCGTGTTTTTCCTGAATGCCTCACCAGAGCCAATCACCAGCACTTGATTTAGGCACATCAACCATGCTGCATGCTTACTGGCTCACTGACGTTGACTAGATTAACCCCTTAGGTATCGAAATGTTGTACCGAACAACAAGACATTTTTCGATACTCGATGTATCGAGGCAATTCGTTTGGTGCCTAAAAAGTATTGAACTCCATACCCAGCCCTATTCACAGTTCCTATGTAGAGACTTCCAAATTAGTCACTTATGGTTTAGTTACAATGCTGCCCTTAGAAGGCAGTTGCCTATGTAAGCATGAGTCAGCTCAACAGGTTTTGAAACAGAGCTGTGAAGTTTAATTAAGAAAGAGAAAACTTTTCAGAAATATGAAACATTAGAGAAAGTGTTTTAACTTTGTTACAGTGATGTACAGGGATTTTAAATTTTTTTTTGTATTTTTATAAATAAAAAGTGGTCAAAGAATGAGAATGAGGCCCAATAGGGCTAGGAGTACAGCTCTAATCTGCTGACAATTGGGATTCAAGCATGGATATGTTAATAAAGACATGCATAAATGTAGTAGTAGAACAAGATGTGTTTTCTTACCTGTGGTTGAGATGTGTTGAGTGAAGCCACAGCACATGAAATGAGAAAAAGAAAAAAACAGATAATAAGTCAGGGTCTATATGCACTATACACCTTAAATCCAGTAATAAGTGTGTGTTAAAGTGAAGAAACCATCGAGGATGAGGAGATCTGGATGGCAGCATGAAGAGTGTGAAAATGCTTCTGTACGTCTTGAAGTGTGATAGTGTTCACGTGCTGCCTGCTTGTATGCGAAAAAATCCTAATTGGAGTCTTTTGTCTTTCCCTCCATCTGTAGCTTATCAATCCGAGGGGCTTCGTAACTGGAAGTGCTTTCATTAGAATTACAAGGCTTTTCCTTCACATGGCGAGTGCTGAGAGGCTTACACGACTTCACACTGTCGTACACACATGCACACACACACACTTCCACTTCCACACACACATTCTTAGAGTAGCTCGCAGCAAAGCTTTCTGCTGTTTGAGAAGTACAATGACTGCACATGTTGAACAATTTTAAAGCATAAACACATGCCAAAACACACTCTTATTTCTTGCGAACTCAAAAATGAGCCTAAGGCCTAACTATAAATAGTGTCCAAACCAATGGAAGATATCATTTTGTTCATTCTAAAGGCATGGCACTGTAAATGAGACACAGAAGGTGTGCGTGCGTGCATTCTGCACTTTAAAATGTGTTTTTATGTGCGTTGCAATAAATAAATGTAAAAAAAAAATCCAAACATAAAATTAAAAAAATGAATAAATTCCATACAATAATATTATAAATAAGTAAATAAATGAAAGAAATCCAAAAATAAAACTTAGAATAAGAAATGTCATACAATAATAAATAAATATATAATAATATATAATAATAATTATATAATATTATAATAATAAATAAATCCCAAAATGAAATAAATTATTAAAAAATAAATAAATATGAAAATAAATAAATTAAAGAAATGCCATTAAAAAGGAAGAAATAAAGTAATATTAAATAATTATATATAATATTATATAAATCCATAATAAATAAATAAGTTCCATACTATAATATTATAACTAACTAAATGAATAAAATATATAAATAAATAAATAATTAATAAATAATCTGATGAGGTAGCTTTATCCCAAACACTCACCACTGGTTAAGCCAGCAGCTGACCATTCAAACAAACACAGCAATGTTTTGAGAGCGCCACAGAGCCACAGTGTTTATGCTCTTCAGGAAGTCAACCTTAAGAGTTGTCTCTGGGAAAGAAGAAAGTGTTTTCATCCAAAAATGTACACGCATCACCTTTAAATAAATGTCTGGTTTTATTGCGATGCGTCTTGTGTGCGTTTGTGTTTCCAGTGTAAATCCTGGCAGCTTCAGTAATCCTTTACAAACAGAAACATGTTGCCATTCGATTTCATTTGGACGATTTCCTTTGACAAATGAACACAGCTACGTTCCAAAACCAAACGAGCTGTAAACCTAGGCAGTATTTTAAGGTGTTAATGACGTGAAGGAGACTAGAATAGTGAAGTTGAGACTATTTCACCAAATATTTGCATGTTGTCTATTTTTATGCTCAGAGTATCAGAATCAGATAAAGACTCGTTTTCAAACACACAACAGCCATTTGAGGTTTCACAATAAAAGCATGTGAAAGCTGATTTCATCAGAGCTAGTTCCCCTCGGGTCAGGTGAAAGGGTCTGGAAGTGATCTAGTGTTGAGGAGAGAGTGAAAGAGAGAAGCAGAGATGAGGGTAGAAGAGGACAAAGGGAGGGGGGCAGATTGTATTAACCTCTGACCCCGACACACTTCACACTAACCACTTCAAACCCCGGCGTCCACCAGTCAGAGACCGCAGGATGAGGCAACATCTGTGAGCGGCTGCTGACCGCATATGAGTCAGCAGAGACACACTGAATATTGCCATTCAAATATTTCATAGTAATGATATAGGTCACATAATAATATAATATGCAATCACAATAATAAATTAAGTCATTTTATGACAACATGACTTTTGTGTAACCAACAACCATTTTGCTAAAAAAATAATGTATATAATAATATGTCTGTGTTAATATTAATAGCCATTATAATGTCTATAATGTCTAAATAACATGCCTGGAATCTTTTTTTTAAGTAAACAAAGTCTAATACATTCAAATACTTATAGGTTTTATATTATATTATATTAATTATATATAATTGTATATATTTATATACAATTATATATACTAATACGATGCCGATGCTGATATCTTGGAATCGACAGCCGATATAATTTTATTTATTTTAATTAATATTTAATAAATCTGAAAAAATTTAAAAATGGATTAAAAATCATTGTGTAAAATAAACATACTTTTACTTTAGAATACAAAGCATTTTTCATAAATAAATATTTAATAAAAATCTAATTGAAAAGTAAGTAAACACTGTAACCAACAGGGTGCTCAGTATTCTGGGAAGTGTGTGTGCATTGGAATCATATATATACTGTATATATATTTTTTTCTTTTCTTTTTTTCTCTCAAATAAAGCCATGGTAACACTCATTTTACATTCAGCACGCAATGAAAATGACATGAATATGACAGTGGGCAAATGCATAAAGCGCATCATAATTTGAAATCACGAGTTTAAAGTTAGTCGATCGAGCGTCTCCAGTCGAGCTGCTGTTCTCAGCGCCGTCAAAATAAAAGTCCCGCCTCAAACACATCGACCAAACAGAAATACATATCGGCCAATGCCAATATTTGAAAAATACCAAATATCGGCCGATATATCGGTCGACCATTATCCATGAGTGCTGAACAGCCGCTGACGCCCTGGAGCTCACATCTCCAAAAACATAGAAGCAAATTTTCAAATAAATGTTATCTTTATTAACAAACTGCATATTTGATGTCTAAACAAGTACATTCTCGCCTAAAACTCTTAAAACTACATTCCGTGACACAAAAACAGTATTATCTATAAAATTTGGGCATCCGCCATGACACTCACTGTGAGAAATACCGCAAACGGAGTGATACAAATAGTGAAACGGTTGCAGTTCTGTTATCACTAGAATATAGCACTCCTCTCAGCAAATCAGATTCGAGGACCAGAAAAAACTGCTATTTAACACAATAATTTTGTTTGGAAAAACTGGCATTTAAAAAAAATTTAGTAGTTGGATAAACTGTGAGGTAAAATACATTTTGGAAATATGAACAATGCAACTCTGACTATTTATAAAATGTATCACATAACACTGCAGTATTTAATTAGTTGATTACATTTTCTTTTACATTTTCTGAAGAAAACATAAGTGATGTTTACCTGTTCAGAACTCGCTGGCATAGTAGTAGGGTGATGTGGGGGGTGGTCAGGGTGTTGCTATGCAGTTGCTAAGATGTGGTTTTAGTATGTTGTTATGTGGTTGCTAGGGTGTTCTTTTGCCAACTCATAATAATAATAATAATAATAGTGACCACCATACCTAATTCACTATTTTAAAAAAAATAGGACAGCTGGTCATGTGATGCTTTGAACAAATCAATGAAATGTTTTTTCAACCGTTATAATAAAGTGAGCCATTTTAAAATTGATTAGCAAGAAAAGAACAGGACTCGGTGGTATTGCTCACACGCACTCAAAAGAGCAGAATAAATGCAGCCAAATGTCCGGTATAAAGTGATTTCTGTCTGTAATGACCCTGTCAAAGAGATTGAACAGCTCGTTTCAGACTCCACGCATGAAGGCTCGGGTTTCTCCTCACGCAGGCCCACCTTCCACTGCAGAGCCTGAGCCAAGATGGCTGGCGTGTGGATGGGTGGGTACCGGCACTGCAGTCAGGTTTGAGGTTTGAGTCAGAGCCACGACTCTGATGACTTTAATGAATGCGGTTTTACTGCTAGGTAATCATGCATGCACACACACAGTAGGATTGGCTGCCAACATGGCATGATTTAAACACGCATGTGTGATTGTGTATAAAGTAATTTTACTCTTTAAAAAAGTAGCTACACTAAAAATTACTAATACACCTACACAAATTACACTGAAGTAATCTAAGGAAGGGGATATTTCAATGTAACTATCGGCATCAGATCAATATTTATCTGACAAAAATGAGGATCAATTTCAGCATTTGAACAAATACATATACAGTGGGGGAAAAAAGTATTTAGTCAGCCACCAATTGTGCAAGTTCTCCCACTTAAAAAGATGAGAGAGGCCTGTAATTTTCATCATAGGTATACCTCAACTATGAGAGACAAAATGAGAAAAAAAAATCCAGAAAATCACATTGTAGGATTTTTAAAGAATTTATTTGCAAATTATAGTGGAAAATAAGTATTTGGTCAATAACAAAATTTCATCTCAATACTTTGTTATATACACTTTGTTGGCAATGACAGAGGTCAAACATTTTCTGTAAGTCTTCACAAGGTTTTCACACACGGTTGCTGGTATTTTGGCCCATTCCTCAAGAGCAGTAATGTTTTGGGGCTGTCACTGGGCAACACGGATTTTCAACTCCCTCCAAAGATTTTCTATGGGGTTGAGATCTGGAGACTGGCTAGGACCTTGAAATGCTTCTTACGAAGCCACTCCTTCGTTGCCCGGGCGGTGTGTTTGGGATCATTGTCATGCTGAAAGACCCAGCCACGTTTCATCTTCAATGCCCTTGCTGATGGAAGGAGGTTTTCACTCAAAATCTCACGATACATGGCCCCATTCATTCTTTCGTTTACACGGATCAGTCGTCCTGGTCCCTTTGCAGAAAAACAGCCCCAAACTATGTATATAAAATACATATGATTTTAAGTATATTTATGAATAGCATAATTTGATCAAATATAGTCAACTAAAGATTTACGAAAAATCTTACTATAAAAATGTAGTAATATTACAATATTTTTAAAATATTCAGTTACTGTATTTAATTAATGATTAAAAAAGAAAAACATTAATTATTTCCACACTGACCAATAACTGCTAGATGGACAATATTAAAATGTATTTTTAACCATATTTAAGATCAGGAGAAACTGATCAAATATAGTCAACTAAAAAAAAATCTAACTACAAAAATTTTGAAATAATTCAGTGTTTTTTCTAGTATTAAATTATTTAATTAATAATTCTGAGTGTTACCGAAAAAGCCATTAATTATTTCCAGACTGGCCAACAAATGATAAATGGATGATATTAAAATTAAATTTTAAGCGTATATATGAACAGCAATATTTGATCAAATAATAGTCAACTAAAAAAATAAAATAAAATATTACTGAGAAGATTTATATTACAATATTTTTTAAAACATTTAATTATTTCATTAATAACTCTGCCAGTTACAAAAAAAAGCCATTCATTATTTCCAGACTGACCAACAAATGATAAATGGAGGATAATAAAATTTAGTTTTAAGCAAATTTATGAAAGGCAAAAAAATGGACCATATTAAAATTAATTAAAAAATGACTGAATTAAAAAAAATTGTTTAAACATTAAAAATGAATTTAGGCATTAGAACATGATCTACACTTTATAACAAAATTAAATTATTTTTACAGGGACAAATGAGCATTTACAATTAAATATCCATCATCTGCTGATCCTTAAAATGAACCATTCAAACTGATACAGTAACATGTAGAAAGCTCTTGTATTTCAAAAAAGGGTTGCACCGCCACTACTGAAAAATGTGGCTAACTCAGTAGCACTGCAACTTTAAGTTAGTTCCTTCCATCGCTGTCTGTCAGCGACCCACCTGAGTTGATGTATGTATACATTCAGATGTGTTTACAAAGGACACATATGTGTTCTCTGCTTCACACACACACAGACACACACTGACTGTACGGTACAGTGCTATTCAACTGTGAATGGTTTAGTTTCCTTACACCCGACCGCCCACCGACTCCTACACCCTTCCTTTCCGCCCAGGTCAAATCTAAACAAAAGAAACATCTGGTCTCTCTCTCCGTTTGGACCACGACGCTGCACTCCGAGGAACCGAGATCCACAAAAATATCTGTTATGACAGATCGTTGTGGGAAGACGCAGCCATTAGCGAGGATCTCCAGAATCTTAAGTTTCTACGATATTCTGGTCTCTAGAAATTACTTTGGTCCTTCATTCACTGTACATTAACATTAAAATGTTTGAGGTTATATACATATATATACATATATATATATATATTTCCACTCAACAAAAAGCACATTTCACCTCAAAACTCACAAACAATGTGGGACGAGCTATGTGTCAAAATGTAAAACTTATGGTTAGGGTCTTGAAATATGATTAGGGGTCCTGCCTCCAAAAACACCACTAAATACATGCTTGGAAATGATCTAAATTATTACCCATATTGTATTGGTTTATTTTTCATGGTCATGAAGGAACAATTCTGACCTGGGAGCCGGCCTATCCGTACACACATGCTAAAGTCCCCATTGGCACACCGGTTGGAAGTGCATCAGATTAAAGTTAGCATCAAACTCAATATATTTAACAGCTTTTTCAAAAACATTCCAGTCCAAAACCACAGCAGAACCAAGGGAATCCTTCCACTCATACACTGCTGCATGAAACAGGCGAATGCAATCGGCCTTGAAGAATGAACATGACTGTGTATGAGTGTGTGTGTGTCCTGGAATTTGGCTTTTGACCACGTGGAATAACATCATGCACAGGACGTTTCTACATGTGGCGGTATCTGTGCATGTGCTATACGGTCAGCAGGTGGCAGATGACTGATGCTGATCAAACTACGGGTCACACTGAGGTCAGAATCTCTGCCACACATCTGGAGAAAGACTCCTATTATTACACGCCATCTTTATACCTTCCCCCCCTCGCAATCCTTTTTCCCCATTGATATAAAAACATTCCTCATCTCGGTCCTGCTCAGGAGAGACAGAGAGAGAGAGAGAGAGAAAGAGAGAGAGCTGCTGCTTATTTTCAGGTCCTAAATTGATAGCAAATGTGAAGATGGATCCTTCATGCTCTTGGTCTTTTTCACAGGCATTTAGACTGAGAATATGTGGAGTCTACACACAATATTGCACAGTTACACACACAATAAACCTCTGTGCTGCACAAATTCTCCAAATCTGTGTTAATACATTAAAAAAAGCAAATCCACTATATGTTACAAACGTAAAAAAAAAGGAATACAATATATATATATATATATATATATATATTTAATACAATTTAAAAAATATATTATTCCTTTTAAAACAAAACTGCTTTAGCATGTTTGAAAGCCACGGACTGCTGTAAACGCTACAACACAAGCTTTCATGTGTGCAGTTGCCAAATATCAAGAGTTCAGAAGCAGTTTTTGGATTTCGAACAAATCTTCTCTGTTAAAAGTACACATTTTCTGCCTGATGTTTTGCTTATTTTTGCAATCTGGCAACCATGCGCACACACTTGTATTATTGGAATTATTGGAATTACTACTAGGAATTTTACTGTTAAAATATTTTTTGTTTGTTTTCGCCAGTTTTCATAATGTAGACAGAGAGAGTGCATATCTAAGTCTGTGATATTAATTAATAAATTAAATAGCCTATAATAAATCAGTACACTAGATGGAGATCAATATTCCACATTCTATTGATTTGTGCTTATTGTTGAAAGTGCAATACCTGAAATGTAAAAATACACTTCTCAAATAACTATTATACAGCATGACAAAAATGTGACAAAATGTTTTTATTGACTAAAACTAGACTAAAATGTTCAGACATTTAGTTGACTAAAACTTGACAAAACAAACACAGGACAGGGTTGACTAAATATGATGATAACTAAAAAAGTACATTTGACACCAGGACTAAGACTAAATTAAAAATGGCTGACAAAATTAAAACTATTATAAATACATGCATATATATGTCATTTAAACATGCCGATGTGCTAGTTTAGCTTTGCCACTTGAAATCATTCTTCTGTGGATGCTAAAGGCCAATAAACCTTTCTGTGTCTTTTTATGACCTCACCAGGAGGATCCGCTGACGCTCTGGCCATCAGTCTGATATGGTTGTGCATGTGAGAGCGAGACCCGGTCTGGTGGAGCGTCAGTCCTGTGAGTCTGTGTGTTTGTGTTGGCGGCGGCGCAGCATTCCGCGTGTCTTCGTGAGCGCTACAACTCTGACCTCAGGAGACCCATGGGGCCCAGATCAACTGCTCTTCCTGGCCCTTACTGGTCTGGAGATGCTGTGAGACTCCTTCATTGATTGAGAGGTTCTCTAATGGGCTCTTTTTGATCGGCACATTGATTGATATAACAAAATAAATGATTTCCAGATTCGGCCACACAAATTTTGTACAAGCTTGCTGTTAACTAGACAATCCCAAGAGCCTTATTCAATCCTTTTGATAGCTATCTTGACTTCTACCGTTTACAGTTGCACATTAGTGGAGCAAACACTAAAAATCTGAGCAATTGCAAAAACCTAAAGCGCAATAATAGAAAGGTGATCTAGAAATGTAAACTGTTTCACCATTTCTATTGAAACAAAGCCTAAACAATGACAGCAGCATATGACCAGAGTTGTGGCTTGATGGGAAGTTACTTCAGACTGGTCATGGGGTTTCCCAACAAAAATAAAATTAGCATCTAACAAAGTTAGCTGTGATAATTACAGCCACACGCTAATGAGCAAAGACAAGGACACAAGGCCATGAGGGGCAAACTGTACTGCCTTTGTCTGCAAACAGATCTAGAATCAGGTCATCCACACCATATCAAAGCCCTTTTTCAAGCAAATCAGAGCGCTCAGGGACCATCTTGAATTTACTTGAAAACCATTTGCCGTTCTTAAGTTTCATAAATATATGTGAAATCACCAATAAATCAGGGCAACATGGCATCTGAGATAAATGTTATTTTATGACAGAAAATAAAAAAGTAAAACAGCAAGACAGCAAGTAAGCAAGAAAGAAAGCAAATCTATTGTTTACTAGTAAATAAACACATTAATGTACATGTATTTTTAATTGCAGTTATAGTTAAGTTAATTTAAGTAAATTACTCTAAACAGGCCTTTGTGAAATTATTAGGCTATGTTATTTTTTATCCACCTAAAATATCTACTGTATATAATTAGAAGTATAT
Source organism: Sinocyclocheilus grahami (assembly GCF_001515645.1). Taxonomy (NCBI): domain Eukaryota; kingdom Metazoa; phylum Chordata; class Actinopteri; order Cypriniformes; family Cyprinidae; genus Sinocyclocheilus; species Sinocyclocheilus grahami. Next base: position 1,202,811 of record NW_015505655.1, read on the forward strand.
TTAATTGCATTTACAGTTATAGTCAGGTCCTTTAATTAAAAAAAAACAATTGTACTTACACAGTTAGTTATGTAGTTCCTTTTTAAGTAAATTACTCTAAATAGGCATTTGTGCAATTATTAAGTTATATTACTTTTTTATCTATGCAAAACATCTATATGCTTACAAGCAATTGTAGTTATAATTATCCAGTTTCCTTACCTACAAAAAGAAAGAAAGAAAGAAAAATTAAAGCACAAAAGCTCTCAGCTGTCCTGAGCAGATGAAGATGGAGGAGGAGGGTGAAGAGGTGAGACAGGGCCGATCCTGCAGAGAACATTCAGGGCCCAAGGGCTGAGAACACAAAACTGGATTTACCTGCCCCGTGTCCTCATGTGAACTAGCACACACAGTCACACCCTCAGCTGACATCCATCTAAATCCTCCCATAATCCATCAACACATCTCTCGATCTATCTTGACATGTATGTTTACATTAGGGGTGTCCAGATCAATGCTTGTTAATTGTTAATTCAAACGCTAAATTAAATATTTGATACGGTTAATTCCTTTAGTGCTGTTAGCTTCATTTTTTAGTTTGACATTATAACTGTTATTTCATTCTGTGTTATTTCTAAAACTGATCAGAACATACAGAGCTGGCCTTTACAGGTAAATAACTTACAAATTGAACCCAGACAGAATGTTTAACAAAAAGAAAATAATTTGCAAGCTCAACAAGTGAAACAATTAGGGATGTAACGATTAACCACCACATTTAAATATGTGACGATTCAAATCGGTTGAGATGCTAAACAAATCGCGATTCAATTAGGGGTAGGAGTTTATATGAATGTATGCCTGAGGGGAACTTAGTCTTTCGATGGTATTTTTTATTTTCCTCTTGCCTCTGTATAATGCATATTAAAGTTCACAAGTGCAGCGCTGCTTTGTTTACAGCGGAAATGAATGAACGAAGGAATGTTGAGTTGCTTCATTAAAAGCTCATTATATTACTGTATTAAAAGCAGTGTATTATGTACAGTGTTGGGCAAGTTACTTCCAAAATGTAATACATTATATATTACTAGTTACTGTCTTTTGAAAGTAATTAGTTACATTACAATATTACTGTCTCTGAATTGTAATGCGTTACACTACTTTTGAGTTACTTTCACCAAAATATCCACAGAAGTATTATAAAATGCCAAAATGTAGTTTATTGCTGCTCATTCTACACCCAGTGGAGGGTAATGCGGTAGGTCTATATAGCTTAAAATTAGGGATGCACCGATACCACTTTTTTCAGTACTCGCCCGATACGATACTTTTTTTTTTTTGTACTTGCCGATACAGAGTACCGATACCAATATTTTTATTGCATTTGTAAATTTTAAAAATATTGGGTACAGAAACCAAAAGAGTATGTATAATGTTAGTTGTTTAACTTTATTTATCAAATAGATACAGTCAAACC
>NW_015505655.1:1205029-1212346 GCF_001515645.1 Sinocyclocheilus grahami
CTAACTGTGATATTTTCAGAAATAGAAGTCGCGTTTTTTTTTTAATCTGAAACATGCTGCGATTTATATTCCAAAGGCACTCATATAATGCAGAAACACTCGAGCAAGCAAAACACGCACAACGCATGCAGGTATTTGTACTGATGCAGAACAGTACAGCCTAGCACATTTCACACAGGCTGCTAGATTCACTTTTGCCAGAAAGCCGTGTATGCCTAAGGTTAAAAATAAATGACATATATAGTGAATGCCCCTATAAATGGTCTTATTTTTTCGATTTAGTTTTAATCCAAATGATGCGTGTGCTAAGTAAGTGAACATCAAAGATCACACAACAGAAGTGCGTGCGCTCTCTCTCTCTCTCCCTACCGTTAAGTAACTCGTGCATTGTTTTACTTACTTGTTTTTGACGTATCCGACCGAACTACAAACTTTCCAGTGATGTCTGTGAGAAAGGTATATTCAGTCTACAAGCTCGCGCATCTGCGCCGCCGCGCGCTCAATCCACTCAGCGTGCTTTGTTTATCAACTCGCGCACATCAGCTATACAGGCGTTAATACTGAATGTTTAACATTATATTCATTGCATAGATATACTTCGTAGACATCCTTAATCTCTAATAACTCCATTCTGCTGTCTGTTGTTCTGTTGTCGGTGTTTCATTGTCTGAATATGGCACTTATCACATGCTGTGTGGTATCGGCGTTTGGTATCGGGGCATTTTAACGAGTACGAGTACAGGAGCTCAGTATCGGCCCGATACCGGCGTTTGGTATCGGGGCATTTTAACGGGGAATTTTAACGAGTACGAGTACAGGAGCTCAGTACCGGCCCGATACCGATACCAGTATCGGTATCGTGCATCCCTTCTTAAAATTATAAAATCATATTTAGATGCCGATAAGTAGGTCTACATTAATGTTACGTTGTAGTTTAGGTTAAACACAGATAAGCAGAAATCGCATCATTACATTCATCAATAACACGGGTAAATAAAGCAAAATGTTATAATTTACAAACAATAAACACAATACCTAGCCTATAGGCAATTTTAAATGGTTTCAGAAGAAAACAAGAATGAAAAATATAAGTTGCTAAACAAGCCAAAATGAATTAGGTTAATCAGTGGTGGCGCTAGGGCGGGGCTTGACGGGGCCCATCAGACACTTGCTTAGCCCCGGCACAGCCCCCACCCCAAGGATTTCCTAATGATGTTCCCTTATTTTTGGTGTCACTTTCATTAACATTGAAAAATAAACATTAAAAAACGATTGATATTATGGGGGAGGGGTCAAGCAACACAAGCGCAAACTGTGCGCAAGAGTTATGCCGGTGAACGTCAGTAAATTCATTATAGAGAAAGTGAAAGTAAAAAAACTGACGGAGCTTTCTAACGCTGCATTAACGGCGCAGACAACAAGAGACAAAATTACTTCAACATAGGCTGATGATGGTATATAACAGTCTTAAATTATTCCCTTAATATTTCTCTTGTGGCCCCTATAGTGAAAAACATGAGAAGAAACGTATTTCGCGTTAAACAGGTTGTTTTTGAAAATCTGTGCACGAAATAAAGCTGCTCTTAATTTTCATTGATGACTGCAGTGTTAATAATTTTCATTATAGGCCTATAATTCAATTATTATTAAATTATTCAAGCGACGCTTTAGCACTAGATTTAGCAACTTTCAGACCATTTTAGCGGCTTTTTTCCATAGAATATCCATACTGACAAACCTAGCGACTTTTTTGAATAAACCTTAGCTATGGTTCAGTTGTAAGATTTCGCCAGTGCTGTCCCGCGAACGCTTTGGTGTCACTTTCATTAACATTGAAAAATAAACATTAAAAAACGATTGATATTATGGGGGAGGGGTCAAGCAACACAAGCGCAAACTGTGCGCAAGAGTTATGCCGGTGAACGTCAGTAAATTCATTATAGAGAAAGTGAAAGTAAAAAAACTGACGGAGCTTTCTAACGCTGCATTAACGGCGCAGACAACAAGAGACAAAATTACTTCAACATAGGCTGATGATGGTATATAACAGTCTTAAATTATTCCCTTAATATTTCTCTTGTGGCCCCTATAGTGAAAAACATGAGAAGAAACGTATTTCGCGTTAAACAGGTTGTTTTTGAAAATCTGTGCACGAAATAAAGCTGCTCTTAATTTTCATTGATGACTGCAGTGTTAATAATTTTCATTATAGGCCTATAATTCAATTATTATTAAATTATTCAAGCGACGCTTTAGCACTAGATTTAGCAACTTTCAGACCATTTTAGCGGCTTTTTTCCATAGAATATTCATACTGACAAACCTAGCGACTTTTTTGAATAAACCTTAGCTATGGTTCAGTTGTAAGATTTCGCCAGTGCTGTCCCGCGAGCGCAAGATCTGACTTTCCCGGAGAAGTGTCACCTCTCTCGGCGTCTGTTCTGTGCAGTGAGCGGCAGAGAAGCAGCACATTCAGTTGGAACACAATTCATTCTACTGTTTTTATAGTGTTGTTCAGCAACAGAAATACATTTCAGTGTTTAATAAACACAATCGAGAGGCTGTAAATCAGGAAAGGACAACACAGCGGCTGGCAGCAGCATGCACTTTCCCATGTTGAGTTCTTAACGGCAGACACCGATGGCGTCTTTATTTATGTGAGATGCTTAAGGCCAAATATACAGCACAGTAGGGCACGGGGTCACGCGGCTATGACATCATCTCAACACAAATACGGCCTGTGTCGGCCGCTGTCATCACGGAGAACAAAAGCCTGAGGCCACACTCGTGTTTCAACTCAGAAGACAACCTGCATGTGTGACGGCAGAACAGTTTTACTCATATAAAGTCACTAAGAGTCTTACATTTCAACACTGCTATAGAGAGAGAGCACTGGAGGAAGACAGTGAAAGTGCTTGTAAAAGAGAATAATGAGTGGTCTCTGTACCACTCTTTGACCACATGAAAGCTGCACTAATGACAGGGCTGGAAGAGCACAAGTGTGTGTTTCTGCCTGCATGCATGTGTGTGTTCGTTTTTGTTTGTTAAGTGCATAAAGTTGCAAGTCTTATGTCTTTAGAGACGTGTCAGTATGTTTAGATGTGTTAAAAAATTGCAACACAGACACATGCGTTCAGGAAACACACTGCAGGCATGCAGCCTTCTGCACATACTTAAGGTTTTTTGCAGTACTGTGGTAATAAGCCTCAAGAGGGCAAATGTGTGTGCTATTAGCTGCATGAGACAAAAAAGTAATAGAGCCGCTCTTTTTAGTGTAGATGCAAGTTGATTTTATCAGATGACTCCTGGTTAACATGTATTAAAAGGGGTTGTGTTTAGTCACTATTTCATGTGGTATTTTTTGACAATATTCACTCATCATGACAGTAAAAGAGGGCATTCTAAGTCGATATACTGCAGTATTTCCTCTCTCAATCAGTAGAAAATATGGTTAACACCCGGTCATGCATGAAAAAAAAATACCGTCATGTACTGTGAAATCGCTATAATTTTGAAAAATACCGTGATATAAATTTTTGGTCATACCGCCCAGCAAAGCACTCACTATAAATTTCTAAAATAATATAATATTATAACTAACTTGCTCAGAAAGATTCTCTTTAAACATCTGCTTCACGAAAACAAGATCAAACTGACCATAAAAGAACGTCTATGCTAATAGACACTTCAACACTGAAAGAAATCTTATGTAGAAACAATTTTCACTCAGAAATTGCTAGTAAATTTCAAATGCAATTACAAAGAACGTGAAATTCTGAAGTACAAAAACTGTATTTTCTTGTTAAACGTACTCCAATAATCTTTGTTTACAACTTTGAATTTTTTTTCAACACAGTGTGATAAAGTTACATCAAATATAATGTGATGAGATTTTACTAATATTTGTAATACTTTTTTTATATTTTAATACTATTTGCTCTGCAACAAATGATAGATTAATGAGACCAAAGTCTGCCCGTTAGATTTACCCAAAACTAATCTCATGAAATCTCATGTTTAACCACTATAGACACATCAGAGCCAGTGGCAAATTCCAGAAGATCTGGCCGAGGTGAGCTGCCCGTTAGATTTACCCAAAACTAATCTCATGAAATCTCATGTTTAACCACTGTAGACACATCAGAGCCAGTGGCAAATTCCAGAAGATCTGGAGCTCACTTCTCCGAAAACATAGAAGCAAATTTTCAAATAGATGTTATCTTTATTAACAAACTACATATTTGAAGTCTAAACAAGTACATTCTCGCCTAAAACTTTTAAAACTACATTCCATGACACAAAAACAGTATTATTTATAAAATGAATGTGGATTTAGGCGTTCGCCATGACACTCACTGTGAGAAATACCGCACGCGGAGTGATACAAACAGTGAAACGGTTGGAGTTCTGTTATCACTAGAATATTGCACTCCTCTCAGCCAATCAGATTCGAGGACCAAAAAGAACTGTCATAGTTATTGCATAATTATTCAGTTCCTTTTAAAGTAATTATTTTTAAGTTATTACTCTACATAGGCCATCATGCAAGGTTTAGGTTACATTATTTTTTTAATCCATTAATCTATTCAGAACATTTCTCCATCCATCCATCGTTCCTCTCTAAAAAACCACAATTCATTCTACTGTTTTTATAGTGTTGTTCAGCAACAGAAATACATTTCAGTGTTTAATAAACACAATCGAGAGGCTGTAAATCAGGAAAGGAAAACACAGCGGCTGGCAGCAGCATGCACTTTCCCATGTTGAGTTCTTAACTGCAGACACCGATGGCGTCTTTATTTATGTGAGATGCTTAAGGCCAAATATACAGCACAGTAGGGCACGGGGTCACGCGGCTATGACATCATCTCAACACAAATACGGCCTGTGTCGGCCGCTGTCATCACGGAGAACAAAAGCCTGAGGCCACACTCGTGTTTCAACTCAGAAGACAACCTGCATGTGTGACGGCAGAACAGTTTTACTCATATAAAGTCAACTGCACCAGGCTGGGAAGACTTTTTTTGCAGTACTGTGGTAATAAGCCTCAAGAGGGCAAATGTGTGTGCTATTAAACCAGATTATGTTATTACTCAGCTAACAAGCTATATGAAATGAAAAACATTTGGTGTAGAAACACTTTCCACTCAGAAATTGCTACATTTCACAATAAATTACAAGTAGAAAGACTGAAATAGGATTTTCTTGTACTCTAATAATCTTTGTTTTATGATGAAAAAAAACTATTATTTACCGTGTTTGTGAAATTTCTTATCTATAAGCACTCACTATAAATTTCTAAAATAATATAATATTATAACTAACTTGCTCAGAAAGATTCTCTTTAAACATCTGCTTCACGAAAACAAGATCAAACTGACCATAAAAGAACGTCTATGCTAATAGACACTTCAACACTGAAAGAAATCTTATGTAGAAACAATTTTCACTCAGAAATTGCTAGTAAATTTCAAATGCAATTACAAAGAACGTGAAATTCTGAAGTACAAAAACTGTATTTTCTTGTTAAACGTACTCCAATAATCTTTGTTTACAACTTTGAATTTTTTTTCAACACAGTGTGAGATGTTATGGTTCTCTACAGAAATTTAGCTGAAGTTAGCACTCATAGATAATAAAAATCATGAATGAGATTTATTTAGCTTAATTGTTAGACAGAATCAAGATTAAATGGAAAGCAAACAGAGACTTTTAGGAGACTACTTCTCAGAAGGTTTCTCACATTTTTCACAATCTCACATTTGTCTCCCCTGGATTTTTAGAAAGGATCTGATACAGTGCCAAAATATGTAATCAAAAGTAAGAAATCTCAATAAGAATATTTCCCATCAAATCTTTCTCTGAGCTGTTATTCACTTAAGTTTTCACTTAAGTTTTCTAGCTCTACACACTAACTGTACAGCAACAATGGCCTCATTTGCTTCGAATTTAATTTCTTCAGACAAAGTTGATACTTAATGAAATTCAATTAAGAACTCTATTGAGAATGTCTACTGTGCTACAAATAGGCAATAGCGGCAACACAATTATTTATCTGGGCTAGTTGCACAAATACCTCATCAACATCTAATTTTACTGGAAAACATCAGAAATCACAAGTTTATGAACATTCTGGGGTGAAACCAGTGTGCCACATGGTGTTTTAGAGCAAAACTCCCGTTCATAAATTATCCACAATCCACTGAAATAGCACTGTGCCGTGAGTATTGTCAATTTTTTTCAGCACAAATCTATGCAAATTAAGCTTATTATAGATTGTGCCATATTCACAAAAGTGTTTGCACCTGAATTCAATAGAGAATCGGGTGCTAAAACAACACATACAGCATGTGCAAATTGTTATAGTTAACTAAAACTTAGACCATAAAAAAACATTCTCGTTACTTGAAATTAAGTAAACGCTCACTGAAATAAAAAATAAAAACTTAAACTTGTTTTTATTTCAGCTAGCTTCCAAAGCAGCATTTATCAATTTAATGTAAATGTACTAAAATAACACACTAAAATTGAAAAAAAAATAATAATAATAAAATAATTAGAAATAAAAACTATAATCGTATCTCAATTATAAGTGCTAAACCTTTAAAAAAATATATGAATAAAAACTATAATCGTATCTCAATTATAAGTGGAAACAACTCTTTCTTAATGAACACCCCCCTCAGTATACAAAATTAACAAGTTAACAATAATTGACCCCAAAATAAAAACTTTGTCATCATTTACTCATCCTCACATCATTCATCAAATGACTTTTTCTTCTGCAGAACCCAAAAGAAGATACTTTGAAGACCATTTTTGTCCGAATAATAAAAGCTATGGAGCCCAAAACAACAAACAACATTGAATCTCACTGACTTTCATTGTATGGGGTAAAAAATATATATATATATATCTTCTTTTATTGTTTACATTCAAGAGAAGAAAGTCAGTAATTTGGAATGACACGAGGATGAATAAATTATGACAATTAAATTTTTCTTTAATGTGTGTGTATGCAAGATCATGCAGATACTCTTCTAAAAAGATCACACAGTCCACGAACAGATGTCTTCCTCAAAAATGTCACCATGGCCATGGCCACATCCGCTGTAGCTGACCTCTAAATGCATGTATACACATCATGTGTGTGTGTGCGCGTGTGTGTGTGTGTGAGTGTGGAAGAGCATTCCAAATCAAGCCTGGGTGGAGACGGCCAAGTCAAGCAGAGAAAAAACCCTGAAGAGAATGAATTTCAAGCGAAGGTGTGCGTTTAATCTGGCCTGCTTGTGGCGAGATTCGTCAGCTTTGTCTCGA
>NW_015505655.1:1213709-1216011 GCF_001515645.1 Sinocyclocheilus grahami
TGTGTGTGTGTGTGTGTGTGTGTGTGTGTGTGTGTGTGCATTTACGTTCAGCTGCTCTTAGAATAAACACAGCCTCTCGCTTTAAAACCTAAATCTTTGCTGACAACTTCTGCAAGGTTTAATTCAGTTTAACATTTAATGCTGAACAGGTCTTGCTATGAAAATGGCTCTTGTGGTATTATATATGATTTATACAACATGGACATTCCCAGAGTGTGCTAAAACAAGTGCAGATCATTTCACTAAAATAACACACCAGGCTGCCAAAAGAGTCATTGTTTTCATTGGTTTATTTACAACTACAGACGGTACAGCCTTACATAGTGATGATGTGTATCTTATCTCTCAGTATCTGATTCAAAAGAAGCTCAAACAGAACGTTCTGGAAAAGCATTTCTATAAAATCCACTCAATCATGACGCTAACGGCTGCATACCTCGCTTTCAACACATCATCAGACAAAGCTCCTCGACCCCAACTCCAAGTTATGAACTCTGAAAGCCAATCAAGTCCTTACATTATGCAAACAGCATTTTTGATAAAAAAATACTCTGAAATTCAGATATTATCAGAAAAAGGAAAGTTTATAGTCCTTAAAGGCAGATAGAACAACAAAGAAAAATGGACAGATTTATATAATCATAGAACAACAAAAAGGGATAAACAGAAATGGATGGATGGATGATTTGTTGATTTCGGATGGGTGGCTGTATTTATTGATTTTCGATGGATGGATTTATTGATTTTGGATGGGTGGATTTGATGATTTTGGATGGATGGATTTGTTGATTTTGGATGGGTGGATGGATTTGTTGATTTTGGATGTTTGGATGCGTGGACGGATGGATTTATTGATTTTGGATGGATGGATTTGATGATTTTGGATGGGTGGATTTGATTATTCTGGATGGGTGGATTTGTTGATTTTGGATGTTTGGATGGGTGGATGGATTTGTTGATTTTGGATGGATGGATGGCTTTGTTGATTTTCGATGGGTGGATGGATTTATTGATTTTCGATGGGTGGATGGGTGGATTTGTTGATTTTGGACGTTTGGATGGGTGGATGGATGATTTATTGATTTTGGATGGGTGGATTTAATGATTTGGGATGTTTTGATGGGTGGATGGATTTATTGATTTTGGATGGGTGGATTTGATGATTTGGGATGTTTTGATGGGTGGATGGATGGATTTGTTGATTTTGGATGGGTGTATTTGTTGATTTTGGATGTTTGTAAGGGTGGATGGATTGATTTATTGATTTTGGATGGGTGAATTTGTTGATTTTGGATGTTTGTATGGGTGGATGGATGGATTTATTGATTTTGGGTGGGTGGATTTGTTGATTTTGGATGGATGGATGGATGAGTGGATGGATTGATTTGATGGATGGTTGGATGGATAGTTGGACTTGTTGAGTGGATGGATGGATTGGATAAAATTAGATCTTACAGACAGATAAAATGACAAAACGATTGATAAACTGGCCAAAAAATAATAACGTCAAGCTCTTCAATATGTCCCCGTTTCAAAAGGAAATTCATTAATAAAGAAGAAAAAATAACTGTGCTCAACAAACTATTTTTTATTCATATCAGCGCTGTTGGAATGCTGCTTGGTCAATCCAGTTAAAGAAATGTAACTAATTGTTGCATAATTTATTCTAATTTTATGAACTCTTCTAAAATCGGAAATTCTACCTGTATGTGGGGTCTTAAACCTTCTAAACCCCCACAATGTGCAGCAGTAACATAAGCAAACAGACCTGTGGATTCAAAACCAGCCTGTCAAAATCTCTTGCACACCCACAATCAGAGCCGACCGCCCTGGACCAACAACCAGGAAAGCCCCCAGTCTGATGCCCGTCCTGAGGGTTCAGGGTCCCATCTGTGGAATAGAGCGGGGAACACATAGACCCCCAGCATCAGGTGTGAAGTGGGATCAGCTGTTCTGGGACGTGTGTGTGGGGATCTGTGATGGTTTTACCCATATGTGATATCTGCAGATGCAGTTTGTTATGGCCTAGTCTCACACTCTGATGCACATGTGCACATACAGTATACAGACACACACACACACAGGCACCAACACAATTTCTTGTATCTCTGGTTCAAGGAGTCACAGGGGATGATGTCAAATGAAGAGAAAAACAGATGAAGGGAGGAAAACAGAATGATAAAATGAAAGGAAACATGTTTGTAAGGGAACATGTGTAGCCGCTCCACAATCTCAGGAGGAAACACTCAAATACGCTCATACGCTCGTTTTTAATATATAAGTTCTGCTTTTGTTTTAATTT
>NW_015505655.1:1220291-1303869 GCF_001515645.1 Sinocyclocheilus grahami
AACCTGCATGTGTGACGGCAGAACAGTTTTACTCATATAAAGTCAAATAAGACTAAGAGTCTTACATTTCAACACTGCTATAGAGAGAGAGCACTGGAGGAAGACAGTGAAAGTGCTTGTAAAAGAGAATAATGAGTGGTCTCTGTACCACTCTTTGACCACATGAAAGCTGCACTAATGACAGGGCTGGAAGAGCATAAGTGTGTGTTTCTGCCTGCATGCATGTGTGTGTTCGTTTTTGTTTGTTAAGTGCATAAAGTTGCAAGTCTTATGTCTTTAGAGACGTGTCAGTATGTTTAGATGTGTTAAAAAATTGCAACACAGACACATGCGTTCAGGAAACACACTGCAGGCATGCAGCCTTCTGCTTATACTTAAGGTTTTTTTGCAGTACTGTGGTAATAAGCCTCAAGAGGGCAAATGTGTGTGCTATTAAACCAGATTATGTTATTACTCAGCTAACAAGCTATATGAAATGAAAAACATTTGGTGTAGAAACACTTTCCACTCAGAAATTGCTACATTTCACAATAAATTACAAGTAGAAAGACTGAAATAGGATTTTCTTGTACTCTAATAATCTTTGTTTTATGATGAAAAAAAACTATTATTTACCGTGTTTGTGAAATTTCTTATCTATAAGCACTCACTATAAATTTCTAAAATAATACAATATTATAAGTAACTTGCTCAGAAAGATTCTCTTTAAACATCTGCTTCACGAAAACAAGATCAAACAGACCATAAAAGAACGTCTATGCTAATAGACACTTCAACACTGAAAGAAATCTTATGTAGAAACAATTTTCACTCAGAAATTGCTAGTAAATTTCAAATGCAATTACAAAGAACGTGAAATTCTGAAGTACAAAAACTGTATTTACTTGTTAAACGTACTCCAATAATCTTTGTTTACAACTTTGAATTTTTTTTCAACACAGTGTGAGATGTTATGGTTCTCTACAGAAATTTAGCTGAAGTTAGCACTCATAGATAATAAAAATCATGAATGAGATTTATTTAGCTTAATTGTTAGACAGAATCAAGATTAAATGGAAAGCAAACAGAGACTTTTAGGAGACTACTTCTCAGAAGGTTTCTCACATTTTTCACAATCTCACATTTGTCTCCCCCTGGATTTTTAGAAAGGATCTGATACAGTGCCAAAATATGTAATCAAAAGTAAGAAATCTCAATAAGAATATTTCCCATCAAATCTTTCTCTGAGCTGTTATTCACTTAAATTTTCTAGCTCTACACACTAACTGTACAGCAACAATGGCCTCATTTGCTTCGAATTTAATTTCTTCATTTCTTTAAATTTTTCTTTAATGTGTGTGTATGCAAGATCATGCAGATACTCTTCTAAAAAGATCACACAGTCCACGAACAGATGTCTTCCTCAAAAATGTCACCATGGCCATGGCCACATCCGCTGCAGCTGACCTCTAAATGCATGTATACACATCATGTGTGTGTGTGCGCGTGTGTGTGTGTGTGAGTGTGGAAGAGCATTCCAAATCAAGCCTGGGTGGAGACGGCCAAGTCAAGCAGAGAAAAAACCCTGAAGAGAATGAATTTCAAGCGAAGGTGTGCATTTAATCTGGCCTGCTTGTGGCGAGATTCGTCAGCTTTGTCTCGATATGATGAACTGCATGTGTAGGACACGAGTGTTTACTGAGCAAACCACAGAGACACAGAACGGAAAAAGCAGGATGGAAAGGAGAGCACAGGAGAGAAATCCTGCTCTCTCACAAACACCTTGTGAAAGAACGCAACCACAAAGAGCCTCTGTGTTACCGAGCGTTTCGAGCGGAGGTCTAACCAGGACAACTCCTCAGAGAGAGCAGAAAATGAGCGGAAAGAGAGAGAGAGCATGAGCGAACGACTGAGAAAAAGAGAGGCAAAGTGAGAGAAATGTACTGTAAAATGTGAGAAGGAGAGAGCAAATGAGGTTCGAAAACCGTTATAGTGATTCGATAACCGGAAAAATGTGTAATTTGAGACTGTTTGCGTTGCATTTGGTTATCAAATTACCCCAAAGGAGCACAGAGACGCAGACTTTGCTCGAGTTACTTTGGTTTTGTGTGTCACCTGTGGGCAAATTAGAGGTTTTCCCCCTCAAAAATGAAAGCAAGTCGAGCACGAAGTGAGCGAGTGAACAAAAGCTTCTTTATTTTCTCAAACTGTAACTGTGAGAACCTTTCTGCAATGTTAAACTGTGTCCTATCACAAGTCAGCATCAAAAACCGAACCGTGATGTCACAGCTTATATAAAGGCAAATTCCGTGGCTGCGTTCGCTAAATAATCACAGGCCAGCAGCGGTGCGAGGCCCTTCAAAGATGTTTTTAGGGCAACAGAGAACTCGGACCACAATAAAAACTCCACATTCACATGACTGATGCCTAAATTCACTTGTAGCATATGTACTATTCACTCAACTGTAGCTTTTAGTGTTTTGATGTCAATATCAGCCGGATACATTTACATTAAACACAATAAAATGCTAATTAAATGTTGTGTATGCAATTTTTTCCCTATGATTTAGACATAAAATTATAAATATGCAATATGAAATATAGATCAACTGACATAAGAAAGAACAAATTATGGAAGGCTGTTTCCATCTGACAGTAAAAACAAAAATAATACTTGTGAGAAAGTTTGAAATATGAAATGAAGTTGCAAATGGAAAATAAAATGTTGCAACAAAGTTAAATTTTTTTAATGATGCAAAAAGCATCTATTATAATTTATAGTTATAAATAATTTATTAGAATATATTCAAATAAATTCAGCTTTAAAAAAATCTAAAGTTTTGGGTTGGTAAGATTTCTTGATATTTTTGAAAGTCGTCACTTATACTCACCAAGATAGCACTTATTTGTGAAAACAGTGAAAACTGTGAAATATCATTATTAAATATTTTCTATTAATATTTCTATTAATAACATTTTCATATTTTCTTTCAAATAAAATAAAATATATAATTCCTGTGATGCGCAGCTGAATTTTCAGCATCATTACTCCAGTCTTCAGAGTCACATGATCCTTCAGAAATCAGTATAATAAGCTGATTTGCTGCTTAAGAAACATTTATTATCATCAATGTTGAAACTATTGTGCTGCTTAATATTTCTGTAGAAACCTAAATACATTCAAAAAGACAGCATTTATCTGAAATAGGAATCTTTCTAAATGTCCTTACTGTCGTTTGATCAATTTAATGCATTTTTGCAAATAAAACTATTAATAACTTTCAAAATAAATAAATAAATTTACTGACCCCAAAGTTTTGAACGGTAGTGTATTCATGTTAAATAGATAACCTTATACCATGAATCCCTATTAAAAACACATTAGAAACAACCTTCCTGATGAAGTAGCACAGTGAAACTCTCTGGTACTGTACATTAAAATACTTTCTAGTCAAAGATAGAACTTTAAGGTAATACAAACTCACATTTGATGAAAGACAGTAACTAAAGCAACACAGGAAAAGCAAAAACTTAGGCGTTCCTGGGGCCAAAACCACAGATTAATATCTGACCACAAAAGTAGGCCAGAAAGAGATAGGAAACATGTTTGTAAGGGAACATGTGTAGCCGCTCCACAATCTCAGGAGGAAACACTCAAATACGCTCATACGCTCGTTTTTAATATATAAGTTCTGCTTTTGTTTTAATTTGATCTAATTATTTTGTAATTTTGTTGTTTTTATCATTTTTAATAGTTTTTATTTTATTAAATGTCAATATAGTATTTATTCATTTACATTTTTTTACATAAAATAAGTTTACATTTGTTGACATTTTATTTCAGTTAAAGTTTATTTTATTTCAAATATCAAAAGTTTTTTATATGGTTTTAGTTAACTATAAACACCCTGCTCAAGAGAACAAGTAACATCACATACAACTACATATAACTAAAAGATTTTAAATAAAACTACAATATGACAAGATTTTAACAATGCACTAACAACAGTTTTTGAAAAAGAAAAAATGAACGAATATGATTGTTTCAAATAATCCAATCAATAACATAAAAAGACTGCATTTTTTGCCTTTTTGTGTTGTTTTGCAATGTAAAAAAAAGACGACCAATAATCATTATTTTTTTTATGTAATTAGTAGCCCTATTAATGAAAAATACCTGTATATATTTTTTGTAATTTTCACCTCAGTTTTCTTTAATAGCAGAAATAAGACAAAGTGCAAGCTGCCACAAATAATGTGGTGAATGGTTGAATTTGTATTCATTCTTGTGATCCTAAGAACAACAATGATCCAGCCCCCCTGGATCCCCCCCCCCTCTTTGTTAATAATAATAATCATTAAATGTTTGGTAAGTGTTCAGTTCAGCAATTCCAAAAGCATTATTCCAGTAATGGAGTGTGTGTGTGTGTGTGTGTGTGTGTGCGCGCGTTTTTGTGACAAATGAGGACATACATTTGTATAATGACAAAGGTATGACATAGGCATTACAAGGAGAAGGTGACTTTTCAGGACATTACCCCATGTCCCCACTTTTCAAAACGCTTATAAATCACACAGAATGGAGTGTATTGAAAATCTGAAATAGCAGAAAGTTTCCTGTAAGGGGTAGGCTTAGGGGTAGGGTTGGTGTAGGGCAATAGAATATACGGTCTGTACAGTATAAAAACCATTACGCCTATGGGATGTCCCCACTTTTCACAAAAACAAACCTGTGTGTGTGTGTGTTTTATCTTAACAGTATAAATCACCATCCACTTTTAATGGTACAGAAAAGAGCAGCCTGAACATTCTGCCTAGCTTCTCATTCTGTGTTTCACGGGAGAAAGAAAATAGTATGTGGTGAGTAAATTATTTGGGTGAATAATTCCTTTAATGTACTTTATGATGTATTTAAAATCTCCTCCCGAGAGACACGGGGAAAGAAAGAGAGTGAGTGAATGGGGCATTATCATCAGAGCAGGTAAGGTTCAGAGGTTCAGGACTGCACTGTAATTAAAGCGGCTCTATAAAATTAGACTAAATGAGAGCAAGAGACTACAATAAATCTGCTCTAATCACTGCACCTGCACTGGCCGTCGTCTGTGTGAGAGAGAAGCAAAGACTGGAACGGCAAGACATATCAGAGCAAACAGGGTCTGTACTGGTTGTGGATGGAGCAAGGGATTATGGGACAGCACAGAGGCATTCCTAACAGAAACATACCACAAATTTACACACTCTCAGGCCATCCAAGATGCATCACATCACTTGCTCACCAATGGATCCTCTGCAGTGAACGGGTGCCGTCAGAATGAGAATCCAAACAGCTGATAAAAACATCACAATAATCCACAAGCAATCCACACCACTCCAGTTCTTACTTGTGGATTATTGTAATGTTTTTATCAGCTGTTTGGACTCTCATTCTGACGGCACCCATTCACTGCAGAGGATCCACTGGTGAGCAAGTGATGTAATGCTGCATTTCTCCAAATCTGCTCTGATGAAGAAACAAACTTGAAATCTTGGATGGCCTGAGGGTGAGTAGATTTTCAGTCAATTTAAATTTTTGGGTGGTCTATTCTTTTAACCTCCTAGTAACAGCATGAGTGATGCCTGACTTAGCAAACACCACTAACCAGCAGTGGCTCTTTACCTGCATATATTTAAGTGCGCTCTCTGCAGAAGTCAATTAAATGCACAATGAATCCAAATCTGGAGGAAAATGATTTTATTAGTTACATGAATACCTCATAAATCCAACAGAATAAAGCTGCTTTTGTGTGTGTTGACAAAAGCCTTTGCATCAAAGCCCGGGCTAATAGGTCATAACATAAGTGGAACAGGAAGAGAAATTCACAGCCGCTCTCTCCCTTTCGCTCTCTCTCGCTGCTCAGCTGTGGAGAGACGTAGCCGCTTAATTTATTTACTCCATTCCCATTAATTAGAACGTTTGCACTGACAAAACAGGCAAAAGGAGGCATTAGCACCTAGTTTACACTCCACATCCCTGAGCTGCCCTGTTTTTTTCTCTCGCTCACGTGCATTTACACACACACACAAAAGCATGCGCTTCCACACAGACAGAAACCTGCTCACGCGCTTCTCCAAGCAAACATCCATACATTAGCATTCACATACTGCACCAAAGAGCCCTAAAGCATTGCGTGAGAAGTTACTCAAACATCCATACATTTGTTTACCATAATAAAAATGATAAAAACTTGAATTATTTCATTGAAATTAAATGCAATCTCACACACACACACACATATATATATATACTGTATATATATATATATATATATATATATATATATAAAATACTAAATTTTTGTAAAGGAAATAAATGTACTGTATTGCCATGGCATCACCATGGTAAATTTGCTGCTGATTTGCACTTACCTTTCAGAAATTTAATTTCGGTAACTTTCTGTAAGACTTTCTGTAATACAGCAGCACAACAAAAAAGTACCATGGTAATCATCTGATCCCATCACTGTACTATAGCACTGCCAAAGTACTTTTCAGTAAGAGAGCTAATAAATCTACTGTATTACAACAGTACCATGTAGAGACACTTGGATAAAAGTGCTAAATTAATAATTAAAAAATTTATAAAAAAACATACCATGTACTTTTTTGCTATTATAACACATTTTTGTAAGGGAAAACAAACTAGCAGGTCAAACATTTATTATATAACAAATGGAGCCATGGCAAAAAAACATGGCAATTCCATAGTATTTTCATTAATATAATTTTTGTAAGGGAAATACAAATTAGCAGGTCATAAATTAACTGTATTATAACAGTACCATATTGTGACATATTAGTAAAAATGTCTGTAAATATGTAAAAAAATCTAATAAAATTACCATTGTACATTTGCTATTTTACCATGATAAATTTCGGCAAGGGAAAACAAAGTAGCAGGTCGGATATTTACAATATCACCATGCTACCTTGTCACAAAAAAAATAAAATTAATTAATTAAAAAACACACAATATAATTTTTGTAAGAGAAATTCAGGTCACAAATTTACTATATTATAATGGTACTATGTTGAGACATATTGGTAAAAGTGTCTGTAAATATGTAATAAACATTTTACCATGTTAAATTTTTGTAAGGGAAAACAAACTAGCAGGTCAAGTATTTACTAATATCTCCATGGTACTATGTCATAACACATGTAGTTACAGAGTATTTCTTGTTAGCATATAATGGTAAATATAAATCAGCAGGTATTTTTTCATAAAAAAAAAATAATAATAGTACATTTCTGTAACTGAAAAAGCATCAGCACTAAAAAAATTGCAAAAAAGCAGTACAAAAACTACCATGGCAGTGTTTCCCCTGCCATTATATTAGGGGGGGCGGCCCTCCCCCCCAACGGCACCCCCGCCCCCCTTGAAGGTCAAGTTAATTTTAGGCTACTTAATTTTATTTTCTCTATAGCGCCAGATCACAACAAAAGTTATTTAAAGTTACCTTTCCTATAGAACAGGTCTATACCGTGTTATTTTATTAAACAAACTAAATAGCCTGATGTTATTTATCTTATTTACATGACGGCATGTCATTTCGGTCTCTACGTGTATCGCGCACAGCAGAGTTCCGCCCCGATGCGCACGCACAAGAGAGCACGCTCCCACTAGTATTTGTAAATATTAAGCCGCAAAACGACTATTTAAATATGAATTCTGCGCGTCTCTGTGTTAATGAATGGCGCAGATGGTTTTGTTTACTACTTGTACTGAAGCGCGTGTGACGCTTCCGGTGATATTAACGTCTGCCGTCTCACTAATGAGGGCATAAATACATGAACAACATCTCCAGAACTGCTCTAAGAGTCACTTCATGAGCATTTGACCATTTCATTTGAGTAAAACTATCCTCATATCATATACACACAGAAATGCAACGGTATTCACGGCAACCCGTCAAAATAAAAGTTCGGTTTAACTTGAAGACATTGCGGCAGAAATATAATACTTACTATTGTTCAGTAGGATGCACTTAATAGGCTACTACTATGCTAAAACACAGAATTTGGTAACAATAAAACATAAGGTTGGAAAAAATTAAACATTTCATAGGGCCCTAAACATGTCATTTCTGTTAAACTTTTAATAAATTGATGATAAATTGTTTAAGTTTCACGATTTTAATTAATTATTAGACATGCTTTTTGATTCATAAAATTTAATTTAACCATTAAAAAGGAGTCCAGGAAAAAACGGAACGCCCCCACCCCCAAAGCCGTAAACCTAGGGGAAGCACTGCATGGTATTACCACCACGGTTCTACCACGGTACCATTTAGTGGACCATGGTAAATTTCCGCAAATCAGCAGCTGATAAATGTCCTGCATGTGTTGAAAACAAAAAACATGTAGTACCAAAAAGTACTTTTCATTGTCAGTGCACAAGGCTAAATGTCTGCAAGGGCAGTCTGTGTGTGTCTACTGTTGCAGTGATGAAGCGGCCTCGTCGACACGACAAAACGAAGGTCTCGTTAGACAGGCACGGGCTTCATCCCCTCTCTCTCTTTCTGTCCGTCTCTGTGGTGAACAAAAGGCGGATTCTGAGAGCGGCGGGAGGACCCCTGAGGAGAAGAAAGCCGCTGCACTCCAGCGCTGTGGTGAATGAGGTCTTTTCAGCAGAGTCCTGTGCTGTTTACTCTAGTTCAATAATAGCCCTCATTTTCCAATCATTATTCGCTCAGTCTGACTGCCGCTATTAGCCTGTCCGGGGTGTCACTCAAAGCGCACCATACACACTCATCTAGAAATAACGTCACTGCGCAAATACACAAAAAAACACACATTGCAATGAGGGCTTAGGTCAAACTCTGTAACTCTCATCTGGTAAAACCCGGTTGTCAAAAGTGTCATGTGCTAATGCAGCTTCAGTTGCGTCTGCTGACACACTTTAGAAGTTAAAACGCATAAATTGCGCTGGCGACAGTTTGACCATTCGGGTCAGATGCCTAAAGGGTGATTTTGTGTAAAAATATATGTACTTAAACACGATTAGCTGGATGGTCTAGCGGCCCTGTATTTTTTTTACGTCTAACATCCCAGACAGAAGCCCTGCAGCCAAAGTCAGCGCTGCCAAACTCTCCATTTTGATTTGGAACGCAGCTTTTTCAGCGTATGGGATCGTTCGCTGTGGCCAATTTCGGAATCATTAAAAACGAAAATCACTCCAAAAAAAAAAAAGACGTGTGTGTCTTCCTGCGACAGAAAACGTGTGTATATTTCTATACGGAATTGCGAGCGAGGTAAAGGCTTGTTTTTCCCGTCAGCGATAGAGAGTGGACGTGTTTGGAGGAAAGCAGAGGACAGGGCCTGAAAAAGCGGGTTAAATGGAAGGAGAGGCTGGGAAAGAGAGAGGGATGTTGGCAGAGTGTGTGTGGCGTGATCTGAAAAGCTGAGATCCGTGCAGCAGTGCCAAACACACACACCAGTCGAAGTTCCCTTCGCAGACCGGCTTTTGTTTCCATTTTGGCATTTTACACCATCTTTATTCTCTGCCCGCTGTTCTATTCTCTGTTTTAACAAATGCAACAATGCAAATAATAACATTACTAATAATAAATAGTTGATCAGGAAGAGGAGGATGACTCATTTGGTGTGGTTATTATTGATAGAATCTCTTTTAAACTACCAGAGAATATTAATATCTCTGGTTAACATTATTTCTGTTTGCTTATATGTTTATGCATCCAGTAATGAGGCATTTCGGTTTTACCTCTGAAAAGTTTTATTTGCCTGTTCCATCCAAACGAAAGGCTGTAACGAAAAGTAGAGCTCACCCAAAGTCAATCCTTCTCCTCCTTCAACATTTCTCTTGTTTTTCCATTTCAGCTGCGCCATTTCTTTCTGACCTATTGTTATCTTCTGAATTCTGCCGTTTTTGACTTTCTCTCCTGGTGACGAGTTTGTGCTACACGAGTGTTTGAATATTAGAGGAAAAACAACTAAAACAGAATGCTTTTCAAACACACACTTCTCATGCATTTCTCATGCATTTTTTGCTTCAAATTAATCAATAATTGTATTTATATTATCTGATATGCTGTGTGTTTTTCACACACTGCATATCATAATTGCTAAATTAATTTAAGTAAATATCTTTAGGGAAATTATTATTTGTATATTTCATCTACACATATTAAAGCAAAACAAAACTATATTATATATTAAAATAGTTAGAATTAGCATATTACAAATATACTGCTAAAATATTTTTTTATGTCATTTAAACACTTCTGTACTATAATAAGTTCAAAATATAAAATACAGCATCAGAAATTTGCTTCTCAAATGAAAGATATTAATAAAATTCCTATAAAATTGTATTTATGAATACACTTATTTGAAAAAACAAATGAAATGTGTGTTTTGCTAAATTTTGATTTTATGAAATTATGAATATATTGAAAAAAAAAATTTTTTATTGAAATGTACATTTATATTATAAAATTCAGAATGTTATTTAAAAAATATTTAAAATAAAAAAATGTTTTAAAAATTGTGATGATTATTTTTTATAAACCTATTTTCCTGCTATCACTGAAGCAGATACTCATACTGCAGATTTGCATTTTCTAATTTTTAAACAAATGAGTTATAACACACAGGATAAAAAATATTCTGTCTTATTTTTAAAAACAGCAAAAAAAGGAAAAGCTGAATCCAAACGGACTTATATTTTTCCAGCACCTGTAATTAAACAAGCTCTCTCACACAAACACAATAAACACAGGAAAACCAGCTTCCTGAGTGTGATCCAAGCAGCACCTTCACATTGCTGAAGAGAGTCAAAGTACCTCCAGCTCCAAATCAAATCAAGGTGACCAAAGCGGCGTGTCAGCGGTCAGTGCGGGACCGGGTGACTGTCTGCTGTCGGCCTGGTTACAGGCCTCAAAGCCTGGAGCAGCAGGAATCTGTTAGCGGCCCACAACACCTCGATTACCAGCCAAGAAGGAACGCTGCTGCCCAAAGGCCTGACTGCAAACAATCTTTTATGGCTTTTGTCATTGCATTTCACTTCTGAAGGGACACAAACACTCGGCTAAAGAAAATCATGCAGAAAATACTGACTATAAATGTAAAGTTTGCAGCACCCACAACACAAAATCCGTCTTTATTTTTAAACTCAATCGCAACACCTCTCTGATATCTCTAACACCTCTGAAAGCTGTGGAAACGACCCTGAATAGATGATTCGCTGTGAAACAAGCAATTTAATGCTTGACCGCACTTTAAGAGTCTATTGTCATTCAACTATATACATCCATTTCCACCATTAGTTCCCCTCTTTTCAGTGTCTATCCTCTCTTTCTCCTTTACAACACAGAGCTGTACAGTCGTCGCCTGACTACAGAACTTGGCACCGCG
Source organism: Sinocyclocheilus grahami (assembly GCF_001515645.1). Classification (NCBI taxonomy): domain Eukaryota; kingdom Metazoa; phylum Chordata; class Actinopteri; order Cypriniformes; family Cyprinidae; genus Sinocyclocheilus; species Sinocyclocheilus grahami. Next base: position 1,231,683 of record NW_015505655.1, read on the forward strand.
GCTTAAAGAAAATCATGCAGAAAATACTGACTATAAATGTAAAGTTTGCAGCACCCACAACACAAAATCCGTCTTTATTTTTAAACTCAATCGCAACACCTCTCTGATATCTCTAACACCTCTGAAAGCTGTGGAAACGACCCTGAATAGATGATTCGCTGTGAAACAAGCAATTTAATGCTTGACCGCACTTTAAGAGTCTATTGTCATTCAACTATATACATCCATTTCCACCATTAGTTCCCCTCTTTTCAGTGTCTATCCTCTCTTTCTCCTTTACAACACAGAGCTGTACAGTCGTCGCCTGACTACAGAACTTGGCACCGCGGCTGGCGTTTTATCGGCTGTCTGAGCTGGACACAGCTCGATTAGAGATGAGAGCAGGCACATGTTTTTATCATGACTGTGCGATAATGGAAGCCGTATGACGTGGCGAGCTTCAGAGATGACTAAACCGGGAGAAAGCATCCATCATTCTGACAAACACAGAAGAAAAATAACTTTTTTTCTGGAGCGGCGCGAGACGGCTGATCCAAGGTGCTGGTCAAAAACTCCCATTAATCATCATCATTAATACAGCCGGCGTACGGCAAGAAGACTGCGCGTAATTACGGCATCGTGCTCCTGGGTGTTTTACCGGCGGAGTTTAATGCCATTAATCGCTCCCAGGGGCGATACGACACGCATCTTGTCAATAAACCACTAATTGACCAGTGAAACAGGACCTGGAGAGTAAATTACACACAAATCGTGCCTCCTGATCTACAGCGCGCAAATATCACAGTACATGTAGTTGTTCAAATGCCCGAGCCAAAATGTAAACGCTGATTTTCAGAGACAGCAAAAGCAGAAGTGATCTAAACCAGGCCTCGTTTTTGGCAGGCGCTTAAAACTGCAGTCGAAAAATAAATGCAAATGTTTGCTCTGAGAATAATCTTTGCAAAATACAGACTGCGTAAAACAGGGTCTATCAGTGTTTAAGGGAAATGAACAAATGTTGCAGTAATATTCCCTCTATATGGTAAAGCAGATGTGGCCGGAACAATGAGCCATCAGGCCGCTTTAATAGCGTCCGGATTAAGACAGGAGATTCGGCCGGGTCAGCAGGAGATAATCTGAGTCCTGGCATACCGTTAAACAGGAAAAGAACGGCATGGTGAACCGGCTAACTGATGCTGAGTTCTACACGGAGCGAAAGGGAAACTCGGCATGGGCAACAAAATCTCTTTCGAAGCCCCTGCCAAAAAACAGAATTATGGCTCTGTGTCACAACAAAGGCGAAAAACCACCATCAAATGTTGCCTGTTCACATACTCTGAGTGCACAGATAATAGCTAAATAACTGAGATGCCTGTAAATAACTGCAAATATAATATTGCGCTGTTTGTGAGTGTCTCTTTCTGTGTTTTGCCAAGAACTGCCGCCAATATAGTGATCAACATATAGTGCATCTGACAAATAAATACTTGCAACTGCAACAAAACCACAATCACCGATCCTGGCATCACCATCAAACAAACAAACAAATAAAAATACTTAATTAAATATTTTAAATAAAATACATATTAAAATGAACAAACTATTATTTATAATAGTTTTTTGTTTATATTGTTGTAGTAGTTGAAGAAAGAGTTACTTTAAGTGTTTAGAAATAATATCTGTCATTTATTTATAATAATAATAATAATAATAATAATCATTTATATATAATTATACATATATTATTCCTGAAAACCTGGAATAAAAACCTTTATATTTTATATTAAATATATTTATTATAGTTTTGTTAATGCTGTATAAAACTAAATATTTTTACATTTTATAGACTTACATTCTATATAGTCTGTATTTATCATAAAGTTCCATGAAAGTTAAGAATTTTAATGGGAATGTTCTGATTTTAATATCTCATTTTGACATTTCTTTCAATGCCGAGCAAACCTTAAAACTAAATAAATAAAATACATAAATTAAGACTGTAAATCGAAAGAAAAATGTTCCGTCTATGAGAATGTGATCGTTGTGATTATAGGTGTGTGTTATAGGCAGTAGTGTAACTAACCAACCAGTGTGTGTGTGTGTGCGTGTGTGTGTGTGTGTGTGTGTGTGTGTGCGTGCGTGTGCGTGTGTGGGGCCTTCACACAAGCTGGGAGCAGGCCAGCTGTCACTGCCACAATACACAAACTGACATTTACACACACACACACACACACACACACACATACGCACAACTATCAAAGGCATGATTGCATTATGCTACACACACTACAGCATACATAACCTGTAAACCAGTTCACACACACACACACACACACACACATATTTCACACACATTCCTACAAGTTTAAGCACAACCATACAAATAATAACAAAGAAATAAACACAACAAAGCCTGTATTTGCATATAGTTGCATTCAAGTACATGTTTGGAATACAGCCCGGAATTGAATCAGCCCGTGCTTCCTGAACCGGGTTACACAGCGGCGTATTTCTGTGTGTGTGTGTGTGTGTGTGTGTGTGTGTGTGTGTGTGACTCACCTGGCGTATGGACAAAGTAGGCCAGATACAGGTCCAGCTCTTTCACGGACACTCCGATGTGGTGCGGCTGCACACAGAGGCCGTGGTTGGAACACTGCGGCGACTTGTGCAGCCTCTCTCCGTCCGTGCTCTCCAGCGGGCTTCCCTTGAACAGGATAACCATCACCAGGGGCGCCCGCTGTCACTGCCACAATACAAACACACATTTATACACACACACACACACACACACACACATACGCACAACTATCAAAGGCATGATTGCATTATGCTACACACACTACAGCATACATAACCTGTAAACCAGTTCACACACACACACACACACACACACATATTTCACACACATTCCTACAAGTTTAAGCACAACCATACAAATAATAACAAAGAAATAAACACAACAAAGCCTGTATTTGCATATAGTTGCATTCAAGTACATGTTTGGAATACAGCCCGGAATTGAATCAGCCCGTGCTTCCTGAACCGGGTTACACAGCGGCGTATTTCTGTGTGTGTGTGTGTGTGTGTGTGTGTGTGTGTGTGTGTGACTCACCTGGCGTATGGACAAAGTAGGCCAGATACAGGTCCAGCTCTTTCACGGACACTCCGATGTGGTGCGGCTGCACACAGAGGCCGTGGTTGGAACACTGCGGCGACTTGTGCAGCCTCTCTCCGTCCGTGCTCTCCAGCGGGCTTCCCTTGAACAGGATAACCATCACCAGGTCCAGGCGCCAGACCTTGTCCGCTTGCCGCAGGCAGTCGATGCGGCGGATCTTGCCCTTCTGGTCGGGGTTGGACAGCACGCAGCACGGCGGCTTCTTCCCCGTGATGGTGAGCACGAAGTCCTCGCGGAACTCCGGCCGGATGTCTTTGCGGAGCTTGGCGAGCAGACGGGACGCCCACTTCTGCTTGATCTCGGGCTTCTCACCCAGGAGTTCGTCTTTGACGGCGCGCTCCTCGTCCTTCGTCATGCGCTTCTCATGCTTCTTGAAGTACTTGCGCTTGCGGGCCTGCAGGTTGAACCAGGTGTAGGAGAACGCGCGGACATGCGGCAGCAAAGCCTCGATGAAGGGATGAAATTCATCCTGTTGGATTAAAAAAAAAAGAAGGAATTTCAGAGATAATTTCAGAAACTTTCATGGAACTTAAAGATAAATGTTTGAGAGCTTTGGAAAAGAATGCATTGAATGCATTTGAATTTACATATCTGCAAATAACAATTTTGCATTATAAATGTCTAAAATAGTGTAAATAAAAGAGAATGCATGCTAAATTAGGTCCATTTGAATACATTTTAGGTTTTAAGAATAAATCTCAATAATTTTAGAGAGTTTCATTGAATAAATATATTTGCCAATGAGATAAACGCAAGGCAAATTGAATTTTCTCTGGAAACAAGTCTTACAGCATCTTACAGTTCCTCAAGTACGTTTATCTTGTTTCAGGGATATTTTTACTCGAAAACAACTAAAAATACAGATTAAGGATATTATTTTTAGCAGTGTAGAACTTGGAAAAAATATTATTTTCAATTAAAATAATATAGACTTACATTTTATAGTCTTACGTTCTATTTAATCTGTTATTACATTCCATTAAAGCCATTTGATTGTTATGAATTTTAATGCCAATTGTATTCTTTTAACATCAAATTTTGACATTTATCTCAATGCTGAGCAAACATAAAAATAAATCAATAAAACACATACATTAAGACTGAATAGAATGTAAACTGAAAGCAAATATAAGAATGTGATCAATCATTATTTTCAATTGAAATATTCGTCACAATAGTAGCATGCATAAAGCAAAATCCCCTTAAGTTCAGACACAATTATTCTACAGAAATACAAAGACTTTGTAAATTAAAGTAAGTGCAAATGGAAAGCTAAATGAGGCTCTCTTTCAGACAGTTTTTCAACATCTCAATGGTTGTGCAGGAATTCCGGGATTCTGCAATTCACAGAAAGCAGCTTCTTTAGCTCAAGTCAGGCCAAGAAAAGCTTGGCGATTCCCACGGCAACGGAAGACTCATTCAGCTCTCCAATAATACCTTCACCACACAACGCTCAGTGACAAAGCCTAAACCGCGCCACGGTGCCCCAGTGCCAGGGCCGCCGTGCCCCAGACCCTCTCCGCCAACTCTCGCCACAACAAGACCGCGGTTAAACTGCGTCCCTTCAAGACCTGCCATCAAATCCTCTCTGCGGGCTGCTGTTGTGCAGAAATCCAGGCATGTTCACATTTCGACAATCGAGAAGGCAGACAGCACCGTGAAAAGCACACACTGCAAACAGGAGCAGAAAGAGAGAGAAAGGCTGGTAGTTACCATTTTGCACTCTCATCATAAATTTGGCACGCCGTTCAGGACGGGGAAAAAAAATCCACCCGCACCAGTTCTTTGCCACTCACGCCGAAACAACAACTGCTGGCTTGGCAAAGATGAAGAATTGGCGACCGAAAAAAAAAACTTGGGTAAAAAGGAAAGAAGACTGGAGACGCTCCAATTGCCGGCGGAAAGAAGTTAATTTCAAGATCAGGAATTTTCTTTTGCGTTTCCAGGTAAAATTGGTTATTTAAAAAAAGAAATTGCTCCAAAAACACCCACACCAGTTCTTTGCCACTCACGCCGAAACAACTGCTGGCTTGGCAAAGATGAAGAATTGGCGACCGAAAAAAAACTTGGGTAAAAAGGAAAGAAGACTGGAGACGCTCCAATTGCCGGCAGAAAGAAGTTTTCAAGAAATTTCAAGATCAGGAATTTTCTTTTGCGTTTCCAGGTAAAATTGGTTATTTAAAAAAAGAAATTGCTCCAAAAAAAGAATGAAATAAAGGTGTGTATGTGCAAGAAAAAAAGAAGAAGAAAAAAAAAAAAACAGAAAAGCAGCAGCACTCAAAATAAATGCTTTTGCTTTCCAAATAATTTAAAAAAATCTAAACGATGCAGACAAAAAAAAATCCTTGGCAAAGCGCAATGAGTGTTTTCTTAGATCTTTGGATCCGGCAAAAAACTCAGCACACACATATTCGCAGGCACACGCGCGCACATGCATGCACACTCCTGCGACGAAGGGGGGCGGGTGGGGGGAGCTGGCTAATGCAAAGCACAGAATACAGGCAGGGAAAAAAAGAGAACCGAATCAATGTTGGACGAGCTTGCAGGACCGCTGGCAAACCCAAGTGCTGCTGCTTTTTTTACTCCTTTTCTCTCTAACTCTCTCTCTCTCGATCGCTCGCTCGCTCTCTCTCGTCCTCTCCGCGTTATTTCCATAACCATTGCCTGAGTCTTTGCCAACACGAGTAGGGCCCACCTATTTGGCAACAAGATGCCTGTAGCTCAGCCAATACGTTAGCTTGAAGAGCTGAAAGGGAGGGGAAAGAGAGAGAGAGGGGGGGCTGGTGGCAGAACAAGAGAGAGAGAGTGAGCGAGCGAGCGAGAGCACACAGTCCCGTCCGGTGGTGCACAATTTGCCAGTGCTACAAGTTCCGATCCACCACTGAGGCAAAGTTCAGCATCCCAACAAGCTAGTCATGGCAACCGTGTTCTTAAGTCTGGGTCGCGGTCACCATCGCCGCTTGCGTAATGCCACCTTGGCACAGGCCGATGGGAGAAAGCGCACAGCTCTCTCCGAAACTCCCAGCAGACCCAGCAGCCGGCAGCTGCTCGTGGATTTAGAGGCCGAGACAAAGAGGAAAGCGACCGCGCACCCCTCGCTCCCCATGTGCATCTCTAATTTAAAACAAACATATGCTGTCTGCCTGAGAAAACGAGGAGCTCAGGCCGAAGGATGGGAGATTGAATATCTGATCTGAAGTTGCTCACAAAACTTCGAAAAGTTGTTCGGAACAATGTTCCTGCAACAAAACAAAAAAATCAATTATAACAGAAGTTGTGTCAGCTCCAAAATCTCCCAGAAGCCATTTTTAGAAATTAAAAAATGGTGAAGCACTAATAAGTGTATAAAATCACTTCAAGCAAAAATAAAAGCATTGCTTTTGTCACATTTGGAAGGTTTTCCGAAGTTTAATTGCACAAATTATAATATGCATCAGAAATTTGCCAATGAATGCTCTAAAATGCTTTTCAAATGCCATGGTTTTCTTGACTGAATTGACTGTGAGTGTAAACAGTGCTTTTTATTTATTTTTTATTTTTTTACATGCAATCGTAATTAACTATCTGAGTTTTGGGAATACTTTAATCTTGCGATCAAAAAGAATATAAAACAACAGCTGCTTACAGCATAAAGTAGAGCAGAGATTACTAGAGATATTCAGATCTGAAACCCTGAGACTAAAGGAGACGTAGACAGAGCTGTTGATCAATTCTGGTTGACATTTTCTACAAAAAAAAAATAAAAAAATCAGTGAATGGCTGCTTGGATGCTGTTCATCCCCCCAAAAAAGAAAGGAAATTGATTTTAAATGCTGGATTAGCAAACATATGCAAATATTCCTTAAATGAGAGACCAAGAAAACATCATTGGACGGATGTATGGTGATAACGCTCTCCCATCGCAGTAAAACTCTTCATTAGTGCTTCCTCTTTCAAATGGGAGCCTATGTGTCAAAACCAACACCTGCCTGAGGTCTCTAATAAGATGCTAATTGAAGCACACAACCAGAGGAGAGCAGAATTTGTTTATGAATGCATTTGTTTCAATAAAAGCAGCACCTTTATTTCAAACAATCCCTTCTCTGTTTGAAACACAGCCCTTAATGGCTTCCTCTAGTGCTACCAGTGCGAGTATATGAGATAATTAGCCTCTGATCAACATGTGCGTTCGGAAATTCACTTGCCTAAAGCACAGTTCACTTATTCTATAGAACGGCGGCGCCAGAGAATAGGCCAAAATAAAGCATTTTACCAATCAAAGACATATTAGTACTTTTCAAAACAATATTTGCATTTATTTCAAATTGAAACTATTAAAAATGATTTAAATAGTATTCATTCAAAAATAAATTTTAGTCTAAAAAAAAAACAATAATTAAGATATAGCTATTTTTTAATATTCAACTGTTAGCTACTTTAAGTAGCCTATAAGATCAGTGTTGCCAACTTAGCAATTTTGTAGCTAAATTTAGCAACTTTTCACGCTACCCTAGCAACTTTGTCTTCCAGAAGCACCTAGCAACAAATTTAGCTATTTTTACAATTTATTTGGCAGCTTTTAGCAACTTTTGATAAGTGACTCAAATGATAAAAAGGCACACATTTTCCATCCAAATGACACAAAATGAGGAAACCAAAGACGCCTAGCAGTACACACGTCACATTAATTAAGTTAGCTGCTATTAGTAATTGCTCAATTTAATAATAATAATTGAATAATTGTTAATTTATGATACACCTTGTGAGTAGCTCGTACCAGCGACTGTTGATCAGTTAGTACACTAAGAAAAACATAATTCCTTCATATTAGCATAGTAGATTGTGCCTTATTTTTACAGATATTTTCTTAGAGTGTAGCATACTAACTAACTGCTAATACACTGCTTAAAACTATAATTGCTCAGAATGTGTAGCCTTACTAGTTTACTAGCTAATAAAAAAAACTTAAATTGTAGGCCCTAATAAGTTCAAAAATGTGTAAGTGTTCAATAATTCAATGTCGTATTTAAAAAATACAGTTATTTATATTTTAATATTATATTACGTTATATTATTTTACGAACAAATCTAACTGAACATATACCGATTATTATTTTTTTTAATTTTGAAGTAGTGACAATTTTGTCATAATTACATAATTATGTCAACAAGCAATGACATCACAACGTCATTTAGCAACAAATTGCCCTTCCTTTAGCAACTTCCCCTGAAAATTAGTTGGCAACACTGTATAAGATAAACCGATATCCAGTCTACAAAATCTTTACCTATGACTGCAACGCCCCCCTGCTTGTTATTCCTGCCCCCCCAAAAAAACTGGACATTATGGACACACAAACATCTCTATTATTGTCTTCAATTTTGCGAAGCGCCGTGAAATTTGTGAAAACAAAGACTCGGGTCCAAATATTCAGTTAATAAGCCAATGGAAGGGATACAGCAGCGCGTTACACCTGCGCGTCCCGTGCGCCATTCTGACCACAAGCTACGAGGAGCGCAAGATTTCTGCCAGCTCCATTCAAAATAACCGCTGTGCTATTTTTCCCTTTCGCCTGTTCCTACAACATTAATGCTTAAAAGAGAGAAGACATCACCTCTCAAGTGTGTGCCAGCAGTCGGATGGAAATGAGCGAGCTGGAAAGAGTGTTTGGTGTCGGGCGCCAGAGAATCATATGTGTTAGCTTGTCACTGACGGTAAAATCAATTAATAGTAACAAAAACACACCCAAGCAACCTTCCAATCAATGCAAAAAAAAATTAAAAAACCGGTTCTGCCAAAGAAAATGACTTGATCATCCAAGCACGAACAGGTTTGATAATGTAGGTTGTGCTACAAAAAATACCTGGCATAAATTATTGTCATAGCCAATGCATTTTCCTGGCATAACATGTTCAAAATCCATATTCAAATCACACCGTAAATGACAAGCTGGTGAAAAATCTGATTTTGTAAGGCCTATTATTCAAACTTTTTTTCTTCATCAGAACTTTACAGAGATTCGTGCTTTATAGCAATAGCAGCCTATATTTAACATTGAAAACTTTGGCAAAGTTGCACTATAGCTCTATAAAGCAAAGTGTGATCATTACCTAGTTTTACTGAGCTGGCGCAACAATAAAGAAAAAACATGAAAAAAAAAAATTTCATAAACACTGGAAGCCTAAAACAAAAACACTCGGGTTCAATAACCCACAAAAGAGTCTCAGATCTCCGCCTGGCGATTCTAACTTACAGGAGAGCGCGCAGTTGTTTCTGGTAATTGAATATTGATGATTTTTCCGGATGATTTTTTTCCCCCGGATGTTTTCAGTTAAAACACTTATTTACACGGTTATTCAATATAATGATGTCGATTCCATGCGCATTTATCAGGTTATTTAGAGCAAGCTACGAGGAGCGCAAGATTTCTGCCAGCTCCATTCAAAATAACCGCTGTGCTATTTTTCCCTTTCGCCTGTTCCTACAACATTAATGCTTAAAAGAGAGAAGACATCACCTCTCAAGTGTGTGCCAGCAGTCGGATGGAAATGAGCGAGCTGGAAAGAGTGTTTGGTGTCGGGCGCCAGAGAATCATATGTGTTAGCTTGTCACTGACGGTAAAATCAATTAATAGTAACAAAAACACACCCAAGCAACCTTCCAATCAATGCAAAAAAAAAAAAAAAAACCGGTTCTGCCAAAGAAAATGACTTGATCATCCAAGCACGAACAGGTTTGATAATGTAGGTTGTGCTACAAAAAATACCTGGCATAAATTATTGTCATAGCCAATGCATTTTCCTGGCATAACATGTTCAAAATCCATATTCAAATCACACCGTAAATGACAAGCTGGTGAAAAATCTGATTTTGTAAGGCCTATTATTCAAACTTTTTTTCTTCATCAGAACTTTACAGAGATTCGTGCTTTATAGCAATAGCAGCCTATATTTAACATTGAAAACTTTGGCAAAGTTGCACTATAGCTCTATAAAGCAAAGTGTGATCATTACCTAGTTTTACTGAGCTGGCGCAACAATAAAGAAAAAACATGAAAAAAAAAAAATCATAAACACTGGCAGCCTAAAACAAAAACACTCGGGTTCAATAACCCACAAAAGAGTCTCAGATCTCCGCCTGGCGATTCTAACTTACAGGAGAGCGCGCAGTTGTTTCTGGTAATTGAATATTGATGATTTTTCCGGATGATTTTTTTCCCCCGGATGTTTTCAGTTAAAACACTTATTTACACGGTTATTCAATATAATGATGTCGATTCCATGCGCATTTATCAGGTTATTTAGAGCGACAGAGAGAATGATAGTGGATATAGGCTCCTGCACATAAGACGAATTCGATTACAGTCCAGCGCTTTAAAATAAAGAACTCTTAACAACTGTAGTGATTAGTCTAGCTTAAATAAGATTGTATTATGTTAATAAGAAACAGATTTAAACGAAATGTTAGATAGTAAGCTAATATAATATCCTGTAATATCAATATCCTCGCAGCAAATAAGATCATTTTATGAGATACGCAAAACCGGGGGAATGATAAACTGCGACTGTGATTAACAAAAAAAACTGAAAACGAAATAAAACACATCCGTTTAAATATATAATGCATTCACCTGCAACTGATTTGTTGATATTTATAAACCAATAGCCTACAGGGATTTTTTTTATTTAAATATTGGGTATTAATCAAAGCATGATATTGTTTTATCGTAAATAAATATTGTTTGTAGAAACAACTCAGCTAGTGAAAACAAATAGGTTATTGTGAAATATTATTTTCCATTCAGCTTTAAACTCAGAAAAACATCAGAACCATCAATGTCTAATATTTCAGCCTTCAGTACTGGGAAATGAACATGTTTTCTCCTATATGAAATATGTATTCTTTAAAAAAAATTAAATAATAATACTAATAAGTACAATAATAATAATAATAATTACAATAATTAAATCATATCCAAAGCTAAATTAGGAACAATAGTCTGGAACCTGAAACATCATAGATCGTGAAATTGTTTTTATCAAATGAAAAAGTGCATTTGAATATTTGGTGGTAAAATATTTGTAAGATTTAGCCTATAATTCATTGACGTTATTGCTAACTTTAAAGCTATTAACAGTTTTAAAGCACATAATTTAATTATTAATTACTGAAAATGTTATTTAATTATTGAGATAAATTCATAATAATTATTCATTATTGTTCTGTAATATATTTGATGTTTCTGGGACAGGTTTTTTTCCCCCCCAGTAGTTTTCTAGTGTGCGGACCACTGGGAAAACCAAACATGTTTAATGAGAGAGATTTCAGGGTTTGGGTTTGTTGGTTGCCCGCTGTGCGTTCCGTGACCCTCCGTGACCCTGAAACACCATAATGAAGACAGACGTGATGGCTGATTCTGCCCTCTTACAGGAGAAAGACACTCTGACAATACAAGAAACTAAGAGACAAAGAGCCTGTTAAAATGATTTTTAAAATGGGAAAGGAGGCAGGCCTCGAATGAGACAGTGAGAGACGGAGTAAAAATGTGATAAATACCAACATGACAGACGTTGAGGGAGGTGGAGGCCGTGGAGAATCATGTGCTAACACACGCTATCATGAGGACGCCAGTCCAGACATGCCAGCGTGCCAGCGTGGACAAAACCATGGCGGTAAAGAGACAGCTGACCCACACACACACACACACGGCCATCTATTGTGTCGGACACTGGACACACTCTCACACACACACTCTTGTATAACCTCGCACCTCAGAGACGTGGGCTGTGTGTGAATGTGTGTGAGCGTGAGGTTAGAGCAGGTGTGTGTGTGTGTGTGTGTGTGTGTGTGTTGGCACAGGTGAGGTTCGCCCCTCCTCTCGCTGCCGATATGCTGCAGGTCTGTTGTGATTTCTGAAAGGCAGTCTGAGATGGGTCAGGCGCGCTAAAAACTCAGCTCTCGCAGTGACGAGTGACATCAGCTGCTGTCATCACAACCAGAGACACACCTGCAAATTCTGAACACATGCAATTTTATACTAGTGGCTGTGAAATGTGGGAGCTTGGGGCAAGTTGTCACAAACACTGGGTTTGCATGATGGATAAAAACACTTTTTTTTACTCTTTAATTTCAGCTGAATAGCAAAAAGACAGAACTTATATGTGACCCTGGACACACAAAACCAGTCATGAGGGTCAATTGATCGAAATTGAGAGATGTATGGTATCTTTAGCAACAATAAATAAGCGTTCCATTGATGTATGGTTTGTTAGGATAGGACAATATTTGGTCGAAATACAACTATTTGAAAATCTGGAATCTGAGGGTGCAAAAAAATCTAAATATTGAGAAAATCGCCTTTAAAGTTGTCCAGATGAAGTTCTTAGCAATGCATATTACTAATCAAAAATTAAGTTTTAATATAAACAGTAGGAAATGTACAAAATATCATCATAGAACATGATCTTTACTTAATATCCTAATGATTTTTGGCATAAAAGAAAAATCAATAATTTTGACCCATACAATGTATTTTTGGCTATTGCTACAAATATACCCCAGCGACTTAAGACTTAAGTGCTCCAGGGTCACATATACATATATATATATATATATATGTTCACAGTTTCACATCACAGTATCCACAAAAATAAGTAAAAAAAATGCACCCTCCCCAAACTTTTGAATGGTAGTCTACACACAAATTGGCATTCAAAGATAATTCTGCACTGAGAAATATTTGAGCAAAATGTGACAACTAGCCCCAGTTTGCCCTATGTATCACCGTCATTTTAAGTGTTTCTCAGATCTAAAACACTCTCTTTTCTTTATGTGCAACCCTGTTTGATAAAAGCATTTACCAAAAGCTATAATATATTATCAACATAAACGGCGTCAGGCGTCAGGCCCGTACAGATCGCGGCTAGCCAGTGATGCATGATGATAGCTGAAGCTGTTTGGTGGTGTTTGCAATTACCCCAGTTTACAAACCAGCACATTACTATGTGTGAAAAGTCTGCAAGCAATTTGTGGCAGCGGAGAGAAAGAAAAGGCACATGTATCCCAGAGGGCCCTGAGAGACTGGAGCTCAAGAGCACTCTGGGAAGAACCGCATTGTAGAGTTAAGGCCTGCAAAATATCAACCCGAACTTCATCAGCTCATTTGTCAACACATTCTCTGGACCTAATAAGAGGAAATGGTTAAGGTGTGCTGCGCTATGTGCTGGATTTGGACCAGCGGCAGTGCTTTCCAAACTCACTGGACTGCATACACTACTGGACAAAAATCTGGAATAAATACGTTTTTTTGTTGTTTTTGAGTTTTAAGTCTCTTATGTTCACCAAGGCTGCATTTATTTGGGGAAAAAAAGGTAATATTGTGAAATAGTATTACAATTTCAAATAACTGTTTTCTATTGCAATATATTTTAAAATGTTATTTATTCCTGTGATGTAAAGCTGAATTTTCAGCATCATTACTTCATTCTTCAGTGTCACATGATCCTTCAGAAATCATTCTAATATGCTGATCTGCTGCTCAAGAAACATGTATTATTATTATCAATGTTGAAAACAGTCATGCTATAGCTGTGATATACTACCATTCAAATATTAGGGGTATAAGATTAAAAAAATAATAATAATAATAATAGTTTCATTCAGCTGGACACATTAAATTGATCAAAATTGTCAGAAAGAAATTTTTAATGTTACAAAAAAGTTTTTTTAACATTTAATAATAATAAGAACTATAATTACCAGTAATAATCGAGCAGCAATGATTTGTGACTCTGAAGACTGAAAGAATAATGCTGAAAATTCAGCTTTGATCACAGGAATAAATTACATTTTTAAATATATTCAGACAGAAAACAGTTATTTTAAATTGTAATAACATTTCACAATATTACTGTTTTTTTACAATAATTCCAATCAAATAATTGCAGCCTTGGTGAGCAAAAAGATTAAAAATCGGAATTATTCCACACTTTGGGGCCGCCAGTGCAAATGTACATTTTAAAGAAAGGTGAAAAGGACATGACCGATAAAATCTACAAAATGGGTTTTTCCAAACATACTCCGGTAAACCTGTTATCAAACTGTGATGTCATCCAGTACATGCCCACACTTTTCCTTTTCCGTTTGGCTAACACATAATTGCACTAAATGCAACGTAAACAATTATGGCTCGCTGATAAAAATCATTGCTGCATAATTCCTTGAGTAGGTGTTGTAGCACAGGATGTAGTTTAGCAAAAACAAACAAACAACAAAAACAAAAAGCCAGCGGCAAGAGATTTCAGAAGGAATAATGGATGAAGGATTGTACACTCGAGCTGGTAATGATGTTCCTGCAGCTCAGCTGGCAGAGCCTAGTACTAGCAACGCCAAGGTCACAGCTTCAGTTCCCAGGAAATGCAGGTGCGGATAAAATATGTAGCTTGAATGCACTGTAAATTGCTTTGGGGAAAAGTATCTGCTAAATGCAGAAAATGTAACGACAAAAATAATAAAAAAATTTCATTTTCCATAGATATTAAAAGTAATAAATAAACAAATAAACTGGAAATTGAAAAAATATGTGTATTTTTTCTTAAGATTTATGCTACATTTAATCCAAATAGATTAGAAATACTATCATAGGTTTTGCTAAAGGTGCCAAATTTTACAAAAAAGCATAACATAACAACAAAAAGTTTAACATACAAATGTGTTCAAAAACTGACAATAAAACAAGAAACTTAAAAAAAAAAACTTATAAAGCTAAAGTATTAACATAAATTAATTAGAAAGTACTACTATACTACTGCAACAATGAATTAAAGATCATGACTAAAAAAAAAAGAAAATCTCTGGTGGTCAATTGGACGATTTTGATCGTCCAATTGCATTGTTACTGTAGCATTATCAGAAATCTTGAGCCTACTTAACTTGTGTCCGATTTCAACATACCGCAGAGTTATCTGCACGGCCCGATGCACCCGACCGCCACACCACTGATTTCATGTGCGTCAAGAATCAAACCGAGGCTTAGCACTGCTTACGGAGCGTGACGGAGAACACAGGAAACCTTTGGAAACATCATTAATCCTGAATATCTCTGCTTTTGATAAGCAGGACTCTGTAGACGACGTCTCCTTCTGAGAAGAGGATTTAAAGAGACAGTACACTAAAAAAAAATGAATTCTGTCTTCATGTACTGTGGAACATAAAAAAGATTTTGAGAAATGTGTCAGTATTATTTTCTATTCATACAATGGAAGTCAATGGGCTCCAATGTTGTTGGTTCTCTTAAAAATATCTTTAAGCATGCAATTTAAAAAATATTTTTTAAAGTAGTAAAACAAACAAAGATGTTGGATTATGTTTTACAAGAAAATACTATTTCAGTCTACTTTATTTCAATCTTACTTGCTGTTTCTTTGTATTAATTGTGAAATTGACTAGCAATTTCCGAATTAAAATTGTTTCTACACCAGTTTTTCAGTGTGGTAAAAGGTATTATTGAATATGTAAAGTACAATCAAATTAGCCAATATATTTAACAAACGAACATGCAAAGATTGAACTTGGGATTGAGGGACATACTCAAAATTTCCGCATATCAAAGAAACAGACCATCTTTCAAAAGTTTGTCAAGTATGATTTTTTGGTTTTGAATGAAATTAATACTTTTACTCAGCAAGGATGCATTAAATTGATGAAAAGTGACAGTAAATAATTTTATAATGCTACAAAAATTCTATTTAACCTTCTATTGTGAAACAATCCTGAAAAAATATCCACAAAAGTATTAAGCATAACCGTTTTTAACATTGATAATAAAAATAAATGTTTCTTGAGCATCAAATCAGCATATTAGAATGATTTCTGAAGGATCATGTGACACTGAAAACTGGAGTAATGATGCTGAAAATTCAGCTTTGACTAAATAAATTACATTTTAAAATACATTCAAATAGAAACAAGTTGTTTCAAATTGTAATAATATTTCACGGTTTCTCCTATATTTTTAATCCAATAAATGCAGCCTTGGCCTTTTTTCAAAAAACATTTAAAAAATGTTACCGATCCCAAACTTTTTAATGCAACAGTACATGCACAGTTTTGCAGTTAGATAGTGACATGCACATCAGAAAATGGCAAACGGCACACAAAATGCCAACAGCTTTCCAGTGCCGACCATCACCTTGAAGGCCGGGTCTATGACATCATCCAGCTGCGCCGGCTCCATGGCGTTCCGGCTCGAAGGCACAGCTCTCTGCCTTGATTAAAACCCTCTGATTGGTTGGCAGAGAGACGCTGCATGCAAATAGATTAGTCGGTGTGCCAAAGCTGTGCCCATGAAGAACCCAGAATGAAGGAGATTACCCAGAGACCCGTTTTTAATAGCTTTAGCATCACATATTAGACTGAATACGTTGATAAATTGATTGCTGTGGATGCGGAATCACAGCGAAATGAATTTAAATGAACTTAAAGCACACTCTGACACAGTTTAGACTGGGACCCTGAAACGGGAACAGATGCCCCTGCAAACACACACACACGCAAATTCACACAGGCACTACAGTTGCCGAGTGTTGAACGCTTCGTAATCAAAGAAATAAAGGGGCAATCTAGCACACAAACAAGAGATTCCCCATCGCCGCTGCCAACAAGCCGGGCCCTCCTCTCGCAGAACAAGGGATGCACTATTGACTAAATCCCCCTCCCCTCCTCGCTCTTTCTCTCTCTACTATTTTTCTCTCTTCAGTCGCCCCTCTGCCAGTCTGCGAGGCGTGGTGCCAATGCTTTCCACCACCGGGCACTTTGCCCTGCCCTTTATGCAAATGCTTTACTGCCATCCCCAAATCACAACCCCTACTGTCTCCTTTCTGCTAGGTCTGTGCCACTCTGTCTGTCATTTTAAGCAGTCTTGTGTCTTGTCTCTGTTTAACACCTTCTGTATATGTGCACCGACACCACACGTCTTCCTGGCGCTTCAAAAAAAAAAAAAGAATACGCAAACTGAACACATGTCGAAAATCTGGTTTGAATATCTTGTTTTTGTATTTTAAATGTCATGCGTACTTTGTGCGCCACCAAACAGAATGGGAAAAAGTAATGACTTCCAAACAGGTTTTCCAAACACTCCCTCCTAATGTTAGTTAATGCATTAACTAACATTAATTAACAATGAGCAAATATGTTGGTTACAGTATTTATAAATCTTTGTTAAACTTATTAATAAAAATAGGACTGTTCATTGTTAGTAGAGATGCACCGATTGCAATTTTCTTGGCCGTTTTCGATTTCCGATTTTTTTGTTAGTGTGATCTGCCGATACCGATTTTTGCCGATTCCGATTTTCTTTCTAAGAACTATAATTGACCGCATATACAAACAAAAATCTACTTTTCTTCAACACAAAGTTTTATTTTCATAAAAAAACACAAGTAAAAAGTCAGTAATAAAATAAATACAAATAAAAAAAATTGCAAAGAACAGCACAAATAAATGCAATATAATAAAGAGAGCTATGAAACTAAGTTTTTCAGGTTAAGTAAGTTTTTATTCAGTTAAGAAATACTACAGAAATTAAAGTAATCAAATGTATAATAACACATCCAGTGTTATTTTACATTTGATTACTTTCATTTCTGTAATCTTCATTGTAAAAATTAAATACGGATTAATGCTTAACATTAAAGTTATAAAACATATTCAGTCAAGAGCAGAAAATAATTCTGACAGACAGCAGCAGGAATATTGGACTGCGGTCCCTTTAAGAGTTTATCCACGGACCCAATATACTGTTACACAACATGCGTTCTCTTTCTCAACTATTTAATGTTCCAAAACTGACTGTGTTTAACTGGATACTCGCCAAGACGGGCATTTTGACATAATTTTGTATGTATTTGAACGTTTTAGCGCAGTTAGCCACTCATTTTGGTATTTGTGGCTCACAAGCTGTTTGAGACTGAGCGCGGATTGTGCGCTCCACTAATATAAATCAGTGGTGGTGCGCGCGCGTTTGGTATAACCTGCGGGAATTACTAAAATTATGCGCAATACAAGCACTATTTAACCGGAGCGAATGAGACGTGTGTGAGAGAGAAGGGGTCGTCGGAGAGTAGAGAGCGAGAATGCATGGCTGATGTTATTGCCTGTGCAGCTGGTAACAAAACGGATCGGCTCGAAATCGGAAAAGAGGTGAGACTGACCGACCGATAACCGATCCGGGCCGATCATGAGGAAAATCGGCCGATTCCGATCCCTGGCCGATCGATCGGTGCATCTCTAATTGTTAGGTCATGTTAGCTCAGGTCCATTAAATAATATTAACAGATTTTAACAGCATAAAGGTTAAAAATTAACAAACTAAGATTAATAAATGCTTTAGAAGTATTTTTCATTGTTAGTTCATGTTAACTAATGTTAACAAATGGAATCTTATTGTATAGTGTTGACGCTCTTTTTAATATTTCTATTAAGCTTTAATTCTATTTTAGTTTTAGTAATTGTATTACTTCTACGTATTTTATTTGAGTTAGTTGACAAGGCAACATTTAAAGTTTTTCCATTTAATATTAATATTTGATTTTATTTATGCTTTATTTGAATTAACAAAAAAATAATAGCTGGGATATAGGAAACAAATATTTTAACAATGAAAATGAGCTGAATGCCTTTTTACTTCCGTTATGTGATATATTTAAAAAGTGAAATAAGATATTTAATCAGAACCAAATGTAGGGAAGGACTTGATTTTGTCCATCAGGATTGATTGGATGGTGATATAAGTGGCTAAATTAGTTGGACCATGTCATGGAAAATGTTTTCCTCACTTTGTTGAAACAAAAGACTTTGGTCTACTATGCAGAGATGATGTAATGTTCAGTAAATGTGGTAAAACGAGTCTGAAAATCTATATTATGACTGTTTTGCTGCAACAAATCTTGATTATAATTGGAATTCATGGGGAAAATCAGGCTATTGATAAGTGTGAGAAATGTGTGAGAAATAAAGAGAGACAGACGAAAGGAGAAAGTCCTAAATAAAGACCAATAGACGCTTCCTCTGCATTCACCCTTATACAGGCAAGAGAGACCTGTGCCAACACACACACACACACACACACACAGGAAACCACATACACACCTGAGCTATTAAACATGAATATATCTACCTATCATCTATATTTTCATTTACAAGTGTAGTAGTAGTGTAGTCGTACTTTCTAAAGGAATAGAAATGCCTAGAGAATCATTTCAAGCCTCTGTAATGGTCTGACAGTGTAAATGCTGAGGTCAGGCTGGAGTGAGAGATTTCAGAGGAGTGGTTCAACTTAAACACTCTCTTCCTATCGGTAAATATGACTGCCCACATCCCTTTCCCCATTTCCTGTCGAAACTTCCTCCTGTTGAATTAATAAAGATACAGCAACTTCAGCTCTCCAGGAAAGCAGCAGGCTTGACGACAGACACCGGTGGGAGGCAAACAAAACAAAGGAACCGGCAGACGTGAGAACTCGCAGTGCTAATCTGATGCATGAAGGCAGAGATCGTTGGAAGGTCGGATAAAGCAAAATAAGCGCAGACGCATTCAGTCTGACCACATTTCAAAGGTTGTGACCTGTATTCACAGTTCTTGGCCCCACCTTGCAATTGAAGCAACAATATTAATTTATTTTCATCTAAATAATGTTTCATCTCAAAAGACTAAAATCTGTTTGACTAATATAGATATTCATACTTTTTTGAATTTATTAGGCCTAATTTTTTAGGCATAACATAAATTATTCAACAGTTTACCCTAACAACTATTCATTCGCAAGTTAGAAAGCGTCATTTTACTCTTAACATTTAGACTCAAAAGGGGGGGAAAAAACAGGATTTAGAATATAATCTTATAATCACAACTCTGCACAATAATAATAATAATAACACGTGAATAAATAAATATTAGATAATGCTATTTCTCATCATAATGATTATATTTATTAATAATAATAATAAGAACAAGACTAGTATAAATAAATATTAGATAATAATTATATGTATTAATAATTTATTATTATATAAATTAATTATAATAAATTATTATTATTATTACATTTATTCAATATAAATGTCTAAAAGATCAATGAAAAAATCAATGCATTTTAGTTACTGGAAATAAAGTTATCAGTATTGCTGTAAAAGAAAAAAGAAAAAAATAATTCAAATATAATCTCCAGTTTGGCGGGCAACACCGACAGAGTGAAACTAATAAAGCCATGGATCAAGACTTGCCAACAGAGTCTCTCTCTCTCTTGCTCTCTAGAGGGGCGTAATTGGGTTACGGAGCACAACCGCACCATTGTTTTTACAGTGGATGGATTGTACCAGCGACATGCCATTCTCACAACAAACGTATTTGAAGGCCGAAGGCATCTCGCTTGTTTGGCCGTTATTGCTGTTGTGCCTCTTACTTCACTAAGATCTTACAGGAGGAAGATGTTGTTCTTCAAACACAGTAAAGTGCCCCTAACTGATGGATTATGCTTATGATGTATTTGCATACTTTCCAGACGAAGGCCAACTGCAATACAATCAACTAACAATGCTGTGCATGAACTTCTCATGTTACGAACCGTCCGAACATGCAGTGCTTTTAGCAGATGCTAACAGGCTGCGTCTCATTAGTGGGAAACCGGCACTCAACAGCTAAACTATAAGGATGTTTCGGGTTTTGTTTTTGGTTGAAATGTTGTGGAGATTCTTCACACAGGACTTTCGGTTGGATTTTCATGCAAGCTCGTAACTTAACTTGATCTCTGGTTTGTGGTTTCTGTGGAAAGGGCCTGTTTTCTGGGCTGTGTACGTTCCTCTGCTTTCACATATGGCTCCTATTCCACATGTATTTGTCAGAGCTTCGTCAGGCTGTCTGCAGAACCTCCCAAACATACAGCACCAGAAAGAGACCAAAGCAGCACATGCCAACAACTAGATCTGTACATAGGTCTTATGTGGTTGGAATTCATTCTAGGGCATTCTGTGTGGTTGCTAGGGCATTTCTAGGTTGCTAGGTGGTTGCTAAGGTGTTCTAAGTGGTTACTATGGTGTTGTTAGGTAGTTGCTAGAATGTTCTAGGTGGCTGTTCTAAATGGTTGCGAGGTGGTTACTATGGCATTGCTAAGTAGTTGCTAGAATGTTCTAAGTGGTTGCTTAAGTGTTCTGCATGGTTACGGCATTGCTAGGTAGTTTCTATGGCATTTTAGGTAGTTGCTAGAATGTATTAGGTATTAGGTGGTTGCTAAGTGATTGATAATTGTTCTGGATGGTTATTATGATGTTACTATGGTGCTGTTAGGTAGTTGCCAGACTTTTCTCGGTGGCTGTAAAATGTTCTAAATGGTTGCTAGGGCGTTGTTAGGTAGTTGCTAGAATGTTCTAGGTGGCTGTTCTAAATGGTTGCGAGGTGGTTACTATGGCATTGCTAAGTAGTTGCTAGAATGTTCTAAGTGGTTGCTTAAGTGTTCTGCATGGTTACGGCATTGCTAGGTAGTTTCTATGGCATTTTAGGTAGTTGCTAGAATGTATTAGGTATTAGGTGGTTGCTAGGTGATTGATAATTGTTCTGGACAGTCATTATGATGTTACTATGGTGCTGTTAGGTAGTTGCCAGACTGTTCTCGTGGCTGTAAAATGTTCTAAATGGTTGCTAGGGCGTTGCCAGGTGGTTGCTTAAGTATTCTGGGTGGTTACTATGGCACTGGTAGGTAGTTGCTAGAATGTTCTAGGTGTTTCTCTGGCGTTTTAGGTAGTTGCTAGAATGTATTTGGTGGTTGCTAGGTGATTGATAATTGTGTTCTGGGTGGTTATTATGATGCTACTATGGTGTTGTTAGGTAGTTGCTAGGCTGTTCTAGGTGGCTGTAAAATGTCCTAAATGGTTGCTAGGGTGTTGCCAGGTGGTTGCTAAAGTGTTCTGGGTGGTTACTATGGCATTGTTAGGTAGTTGCTCGAATGTTCTTGGTGTTGTTACTTTTACTAAAATATTTTTGCTAGAATGTTCTAGGCAGCTCTAAAATATTCTAAATGGTTTCTGTGATGTTGGTGAAGTATTCTAGGTGGTTATTATGGTGTGGCTAAGTAGATGCTGGAATGTTTTGGATGGTTGCCAGGTGGTTGCTAAAGTGTACTGGGTGGTTACTTTGGCGTTGTTAGGTAGTAGCCTGAATATTCTAGGCGATTGTAAAATGTTGTAAATGGTTGCTAGGGCATTGCTATATGGTTGCTAAAGTGTTCTGGGTGGTTACTAAAGTGTTGGTAGGTAGATGCTAATATGTTCTAAATGGTTGCTTACCAACCAAAGTCAAACAAACCCATCCAAAAGTCTACAGAAATGGCTCAGTTGCTTGTTGGGGCCCAAGCACAGATGGTGTGAGGACCCTATTGGAATTGCTCCGTTTCTTATTATTTTTATATTTATCACTGACCAGGTGAAAATCAAACATTTGAACATATAGAAAAGAAACAGCACACCTCTCTTTAACAAAACACATAATTGTTCATGTCTGGAGCACAAATGGTGCAGGACGAGTTACACACACACACACACTCAGAGGTTTGTTTAAATTCAGCTACACATGTAAAGAAAAACACCCAGTTCAAATAACAATCTCTAAGTTCAGGTCAAACAAGGATACGATAACCTTAGAAATCCTAAAATGTCTGTTGTTTGCAGTTCTCGGATCATTTTATATGTCGTCTTGGGGTTAATTCAACCGAACACTTGGCCACGGGACTCGAGTGAAAGGGTGCAAATGACTTCCTGGCTTCTGCGAGACTGGCGGAGCTCCGGCCAATGCCGTTCTAACTTTAGTATGGAAATAAAAAAATGACATATGAAAGCAAACACAAGCGAACATAAGGAAGGAGATATGGAACTTTTCTTGGATGGCCCGTCTTCTCTTTGTTTGTGTAAGTCACGGCACATGGTAAATGTCATTCTGCATTACGCTAACGCACGATTTGTATTTCGTTTATATTTTTCTTGAAACCGACCAAAGCCCACCGGGAGGACGGGTAAACCGAGGTGAGGTTACTGTTGGTTCCCAGGAGCCTCTTACCATTAAATTTTAAAGACAAAACAGGGAAAACACCACACAACTACAAGAGTACTGTCATATGAGAAAGACATTGTTCTTAAAGAGACAAAGCAAAACAGGAATAAAAACAGGTGGACATCTGGTTATCTTTGAGGGAAATGGTCGGATGGGGAACAGAGCGTTTTTATCTGAGCTGTTTGAAGCGTGGAGCCATGATTAGTCTAACACACACTCCATCACCGACAGGGAGCCACAAATGCAATATCATCAGCTAACTTGAGTTCAGTCCATATCCTATTCCAGACAATATGTGGAGGGACGTCACATGAATCTGTCCCAGAGCAGCTCATTAACAAATGTGCACAAAACTATAAAGTCTGTTTGTTCTTTCGTGTGCATTACATATGACACTATGTACATGAATGCAAATGCAACAAGCTATACAAGTTAAATTTCATGTGATTTTGCATTCCAAAATGCATTAAAATGCAACACTACTGCATGCCATATTCTCAGCTCAATTGCTGAACTTGAGGAAGATTTTGAATGGAGGACGCAAACAAGATGCAGAATTGCAATTCATGCAAAGAAGTAAAATCAAATGAAATTCATACAACTTTTTTCAAAGCCTTGTCATTATTTTATCACGTGAATATGTATCTATACCAATAATAATATTATTATTATTATATATGCATACACACATACATACATACATACATACGTATATATACATATATACACACACATATATATATATATATATATATATGCTGGAGTCTCATGCAGTTGCTAGGGTGTTGCGTGTTGTTGCTAGACATTTCTAGGTTGCTAGGGTATTGCTAGGTGGCTGGTAAAATGTTCTGTATGGTTGCTAAGGTGTTTCTAGGTGGTTGCAAAGGTGTTAAGGGTGGTTACTATGGCGTTGCTAGGTAGTTTCTAGAATATTCTAGGAGGTTGCTAATTGACCCTAGTCACAAAAATCCCATCCAAAAGTCAACAGACATAGCATCTTTCGATGCCTATAAATCGCATATAAACTAAACTAAAATAAACTAAAATAAAATAAAATAAAGAATATGAAATTTGCACAATAGTTGCTAGCATGATGCTAGAATTATGGGTTTTATGCAATTGCTAGGGTATTGTGTGAGGTTGCTAGGGTATGTCTATGTTGCTAGGATGTTGCTAGGTGGTTGCTCAAGTGTTCTGTATGGTTGCTAAGGTGTTTCTAGGTGGTTAATATGGTGTTGCTAGGTAGTTGCTAGAATTTTCTGAGGTTGCTTGATGTTACTTACTGACCCTATAGTCACAAGAAGCCCATCCAAAATTTTAAGTCTAGTTGTCACTCTTTCAATGTCTAAATAATGTAAAATAAATTCACCTTTGTGGACCAGGGTGGAACAACACTTTATTTCCCAGAATGCATCACCTGTGTTAAATTTCTTTGAATGCCGATTAAGAAGGCCTACATTAATTTTCCTGCCATTCTCATTCAAATTCAAATTCAACTTCCTGTGAGGTGTGGCCAGTTTGATTAAAATTCACACTCGGGATTTGAAAAAGAGGTAATTCTTTCATTTGTCATTTGCACAGTCCTGCTGAGCATGTGTTTTTAATGGAGGGAGCTGAATCGAATGAACATCCAAAAAAAAATCCTGTTGGCCATTTCAGCTTACCTAATGGACGTCATTTTCATTGTAGAAGAAAACAGAAAACTAGTACCCGAAAATTACAGCTGAACTTGCGTGCAAGGTATGAGACCGCACGGATTTCAATTATAACATCCTTCTGTAAAACTTGGGATAGACGATTAACTGTTTGGGAGAGCCGCACAATGTCATAGCGGTGCAGGGCGGCAACTTTCATTGCATTTATTCTACCCTAGATAGGGCCTGTCAGAAAAAGCCCTGCAGCCTGTGGCCTGCAACCACTGCCAGCAGACGCTCACAGGAATCCTGTCCGTGCAAACACATGCACATACACCCTCCCTCCCTCGCTCACGCTCTGTTTGCTCACAGCTGCCGGGCCTCCTCAGGGTTCATGCAAGGTAAAGATATGCTATATTATGCAACCGTGTATTGATTTTCCACCGCTGGAGGTTGGCCAACTTCCTGCTCGCTCAGAGACGGGCGACGAGAGCTGCCGTGCTTTGTTCCCGCCAGCAACAGGCAGCAATTCCTTGCAGGACTGCTTGGTTAAACAGCACGGCACGCCATGCCATGTGGCCGGGAGTAACACTCCACACACGGTTGTTTACGATCTGCCGTCGTTCCTCGCTGCTGCTTTCTGTTTTCACGCAGTTCAGAAACATTCGCGTACAGATCCTCCGGGTTGCTGCGCAGCAACTTAGTGAGTTTTGACAGACTCTGGAAAAGAAAAAAAAGAGAGACGCAGCTTTCCTCTTGCACATCCACACCCACCAACCCCCAAGACAGGAAAAGTGTCTCTGGCTGCACGGTTAACTCATGAGACGCTCGCTCTCGGGCGCTCTCACACACTGGAGAAATGCCTCAGGGTGAAATGCCCGCAGCGTCCCGCTGTGAACCCACTTATGTTTTAGTTAATGATTTTTTGGGCTCAATAATCTTATCAGAGATGAGAGTTTATGACTGCAGCTCATCAGAGGTCACAAACCTACTTTCTGAAACTCTTTGCACTGAAAGTTTTACTGCTTTTTTTTACTGCATTTAAGCAAATTTATATGAAAGCTTTCTTCCACCGCAAACTAAAAAAAATAAGTAAATGTGACTTTATATTCTCACAATTGTGACTATTTTTTCACATTTAGACTTTTATTTTTATTTTTTTAAAGCGATTTTATTTCTCACAATTGCAACTTTATTTACTGTAATTTTGTCTATCTCATAATTGCAAATTATGATTATTTTTTCTTAATTTTTCAAATTTGTGACTATTTCTGACACTGAGACTTGAATTGAGACTATTTTTTTATAAAAGTGATTTGATTTCCTACAGTTGTAACTTACTGTGACTTTCTATCTCATATTTGCAACTTAATTTCTCACAATTTGGACTTTAATTCTTTTAAATTGCAACTTTATTTCTCACAATTGTGACTATTTCTCACATTGAGACTTTATTTTATATAAAATCAATTTTATTTCTCACAATTGTAACTTGTGACTTTCTATCTCAGAAAGTCTATGACTTTTCTCATAATGTAGTTTTTAATTCTTTCAAATGCAACTCTTTTCTCACAATTGAGACTTCAATTCTCACATTGAGACTTTATTTTTTATTTTATTTTTTAACGATTTCTTACAATTGCAACTTAATGTCTTATAACGGCAACTTTCTATCTCAGAATTGGGACTTAATTTCTCACAATTTAGATTCTTTCAAATGCAACATTTTTTTCTAACAATTGTGACTATATTTCTCATATTGAGACTTTATTTTAAAAACAATTCTCACAGTTGCAACTTAATCTCAATCGCTTGTAATTGTGACTTTCTATCTCATCGTTTTATTTCTCACAGTTGTGACTTCTATATATTTTAGGTGAGAATGTTGAGGTGGAAATGGACTTCCATTTTGTCTCAGATCTTTATCCTATAGTTCCATGGAAGAAAAAAGTATGTATACTCGGAATTAGTGCTCTGCATTTAACCCAACCAAGTGCACACACACAGCAGTGAACACACACACACACACACAGAACAGTGATAAATAAAAGAAATAAAAAATAAAAGTAAACACAAATGAGAAAATTGCTGACATATACAATCAATTTTAAAGTACATTAATGACATTGATGTGAATAGCATAAACGAGAGACTCTAGTAAATCCATGTGGGAGTACTGGGATCTTATTCTTGCAAATAAATATCTGAGAAGCAGGTCAAAAAAAAGTCATTGATTCTTGATATGAAATGCCATTCGCAACTCATTTTTCTTCCCTAATGTGACATTCAGAAAGAAATCATGAAAGACAGGATTTCACTAAGAAAAGATTGAATGATGAAGAGTTAAGAGTTCCATACTAAGTGATTAACGGGGTTGAATACGTTTTGTGATGTCAGCCGAAAAGGAAAGTCATTTCATAGGCAGAGCAAGTTATTATATTTTGATAAAAGATTAAGATTTGGATTCATGTGCTGCAATGAATCATACACAAAAAGTGCAGGAATGTGCATTAAAAAGGTAAATCGGGTCAATTTTGATTGCATGATAAATTAAATCCCATTGCCGTCTAGGAGAAACAGTTGGGATACAAACAAGATCTCATTTGGGACGTTTCTTATATTCGCAGCACACAAAAAAGAAAATCTGGAACTCCTCAGGAAATCTAAATCAGCTCCAGCCAATCATATTCCTTGACAACCTAAACTATAAACAGCCAATCACAGCTGTCGCTGCCGGTAAGGTGTGACACGCATGCGTGGCAGCGGGTGTGGCCAGGTTGAGAGGAAATGTGCTAATGTGATGCAGGTTGACTGTGAGAGGTTGTGGAGGACATTTGGGTTAAGAGTCAGGCGAGGATCTGGCACACGTGGCAGCGGTTTCTCGCATGTGCTCTGTCGGTGCCGTGATATGTGCAGTCACCACCAGATTGACACGGATGAGCAAGGAATGCACATCTGCGTCTCGTGTGCTTAAAGGGTTAGTTCACCCAAAAATGAAAATTCTGTCATTAATTACTCACCCTCCTTATCTTCGGAACACAAATTAAGATATTTTTGATGGAATCTGAAAGCTGTCTGACCCTGCATAGACAATTTTACGAAGCTACAAGAATACATTTTGTGGCCAAAATAAAAACGACATACGCTGTTTACTTCCAGCTGATATTCTCCAAAATGGCGCTATAGGGTGATGCGGAGGAGACGAATTGTTGAATAAAGTCTTTTTTTTCTTTTCTTTTGCGCACAAAAAGTATTCTCGTAGCTTCGTAAAATTATGGTTGAACCCCTGATGTCACATGGATTATTTTACCGATCTCCTTGCTACGTTTCTGGACTTGGGAACATTTCAGTTGCGTTGCTGTCTATGCAGGGTCAGACAGCTCTCAGATTCCATCAAAAATATCTTAATTTGTGTTCCGAAGCTGAACGAAGGTCTTACGGGTTTGAAACGACACGAGGGTGAGTAAGTAATGACAGAATTTTCATTTTTGGGTGAACTCACCCTTTAAGTGTGTGGAGGTGCGAGTGTGCGTGTGTGTGTGTGTGTGTGTGTGTGTGTGTGTGTGTCCAAATGCATTATGCATGAGGGAAGAGTGTTTTTAATTTGTGTTGTTAATTTACGAAAAGATGCAAAATAGAGGAACAAGAGAAATGATGGAAGTGGAGTTATATTATGTGCGATGGTGGAAATGTGTCATAATTCAGAACTGAATTAACAATGGCTTTTAAATTTCAAATGAATTTGATTTGAGCAATTTTCTGAATTTGAATTGAAGTAGCAAACAGGAAGCAGAACTACAATTTAAAACCATTCTAAGGGAGTTGAATTAAAATTTTATTAAAAATTATATAACTTAGAAAAGCAAGACACCTTAAAGTTTTAATGGATGGATGGATGGACAAAACAGAGATTAAGTCATTTTCATTTAGAAGATAATTAAATGAATTATTCAAAAATGGGTTGTTTAATAAAAATTAAAAAAAACTATTTTATACTAGCCCAATATAACCCAGTAAAATAAATAAAATAATAATCAATCATTATTTAATAATTAATAATGATTTACTATAAAACCATTTATAATAAATTAATATTTAATAAATTAAAATAATTAATAAAATAAAACTTTCTTAATAATTACCAGTCAAATTAATAATAATTAATAATTATTACAATAGATTCTGGTCATATCACCCACTCTTTTTGACTGGTGTGCACGGTCTATATTAGGATCAGTGCATTTCAGAACTGCGTCATGCTTTTATAGCATCCCTCAACAGGGTCGTATGGCCTTGACCTCTGGCTGCGACTCATAATAAGCATGTCGGTCTTAAATGTCTAGGGTGTTTGATCCGTCCCGCTCTGGTCCTTCATGGAGTGGCACTTTAACAAAAACAAAGTAAAACAAAGAGAAACTGATCTGCTCTGACAGAGATGGAACCAATGGAGCGCAAAGCCAGAGCGCGAAAATTTGCCTAGCAACACCGCAAACCCAACCCATGCCAACGCTGGCATAGCCATCCGATGCAACCCATAAATCCAGCAAACCCCTCGCAGGGGAGTCCGAAACACACACCATCACTCTTAAAAATAAAGGTCCCAAAAGGAGGTTTTCACAGCGATGCCATAAAAGAATCCTTTTTGGAAACTTGAAGTGAACAGTTCTTAAAAGAACCAGTTTTTCTTAGAACATTCTAAAGAACCTTTTTCCACTTTAACGAATGGAACATTTATTTTTCGGAGTTTAGATGGTCTCCATTGCAAACAGATCTGATTTTGCACGTATGCAATGCACAATGCAAGATTGCGATTGGTCCATCTTTATGCCAAGCCCACAAACAGCTGCTATGGGAACCCTGTCTTCCTGTTTGATGGACAGAGGCCTTCTCTATTTTCACAAAGATGGTTTTGATCAGCTGCAACCGTACGTTAGCCGACCGTACAAAACCAATATTTCGCCGATTATGTATATGCGAAATAAATTATGTAATTTGCGTTCGAGTGTGTGTCCTGTTGCCATCGCAACAGCTCAACATATCAGCAAGCACAGAGCCGCAGCGGAGCTATGGGCACTGCCAGGCTGCTGCCAAGGCCTAATCCATGCCAGGAGTGACATGAGCGAAGGGGAAGGGAGGAGGAGGACACACACACACACACTCACACTGGATATCCTCCTATTCTTTTGGCTAGAGACTCCCATGGCAATGGCAGTAGGAATCCATTCTCCATGGATACTGGGACAGCTGTGCAGATAGTAGATGAGAGCTGATTGGTTTGGGCCTTTCTGCATTAAAGCTTAAGATAAAAACTAGGTACTTTATTGTAGGCCGTCCTCTTCCGTGCCAGCACGCATTTGATCATCAGGCCGGCTTTGTGTTTCCCACCACCTAATATAGTGAACGGCAGAATAAAACAGCACTTTGACACATTTATTACATCTATTATGAACTGAAAATTTCCTCTGGTGTTTTTCTCTCTATAAACCTTGACATGCTCAATTGAAGGCTCTTTTCGTGTGTAAAAAAACAGTAAGGAAATGACTTCTGAAAACATTTCTGCATGAGTTGAGAGAGTATGTGATAAATGGCAATAACATTAGAGAGGTTATATAATGAAAAATCACATTTTCCTTGTTTTCTGGAATAAAATAGTATGTACGTACTATGTAAACATAATTTTCAGGCTATTTATTGAAACTAAGCAGCAAACATATCTAGTTTGATTGGACTTCTGATCTCAAAAACCCAAATACATTAATGACCATCAACATTTACACAGCAAAAACACCAAGTAAAACTAAATAAACTAAGTAAGGCAACATATTGAGGGGAGCAAATGTAAAAGTTTATTGTTCTAAAAAATGGGATGAACGTTTTTCCCATCACTATGTACAGTAGTATGTAGCTGCGGCACTGGACAGAAGTATGATGCATGCTATTATTCACATCGTTCAAGCCTGTATGATTTTTTTTTCTTCAGTGGAAGACAAAAGAGAACGTTTAAAAGAGTTAGCATGAATAAAAATGACAACAAAGCACCTCAAAACTACTCCATATATGAGACGTGTGCTATATTTTAAGTCTTCTGAAGTCATACGATAGATTTATTTGCCGAAAATGTTCACTTGCATCAAAGCTTTAAATCTTACTTCCATTTAAAAATGTTGTATTGAAGTTTTTCTACAAATAATGTTTTAAACATCAGTCTGTTCCTCACAGATGTATCAGATGTCTTCAGAAGACTAGGAATATACTGCACAAGTCAAAATCCAATGTTTTTTTATGTTTCACATTATGTTTATAAGTTTGTTCATGTTAAAACTGTGTACATACAATTTTATATGTAATTCAAATACATAAATCTTAAATTAAGACCCAAATATGAGCTTTATTTGGTCCATATAACTTGGTGCCAAATAAATAACTTTATTTGGCATCATGAAAGTATGGACTTTCATGATGCTGTTTATGCCAATTTTTTTTTAATTTCCAGCCTTCGTTCTCATTTGCTTTCTCTCTTTTATTTGCTTTTCACTCTGTTTTTTGAAAAAGATTCAAACATTCTGCTAAAGTCCTTTTTGGAACGACATGAGTAAATGGAAAAATTAAAAACTATGATTATGAACATAATTTAAAGGGTCTTTTGTGTAAAAAAAAAAAAAAAAACGAAGAAAATTAGCTCTGAAAACGTTTCTGCTTGAGATGAGAGAGTATGTGATAAATGGCAATAACGCTTTTTTTTTTTTTACGAGTATGAGTAAATGAGTATGACGCATAATGTAAACATACCGTATTCCGCAGAACTGCAGACTTTTTTTTCAGGCCAGTTATTGAACCTAAGCTGCAAAAAGTCTCATTTTATTGGATTTCTAATCTCAAAAACCTAAATACATAAACCACCATCAACATTTACACAGCAAAAATGCCCTTCTGGTGCTCAAACACAAAGTAAAACTTTCCATTTTGAAATTTCATATGTCATTCAAATACATTAATCTTAAATTTAGACCTGTATTTTTATTTTTTAAGTGATGGACTTTTTCTGTGTATAATGCTGTTTATGCAATTCTTTTAGTTTGACCGCCTTCATTATATATATATATATATATATATATATATATATATATATATATATATAATGGAAAAAGCACAGTTAAACCGTGAAATGAGTATGACATGGCAAAATTGTAAAAATATTCTTTTAAAGGCACAGCAGAAAAAAAAAACAATTTCATTGCAAGGAATGCAAGAGAGCATGAAAAGGGGTAATGGTAAACTAAATTACAAAGTTTTAGTGCATATAAACTCTAACCAACACTGTAAGTGCACCTCAGGGAAATAAATACAACATTTCTGAACACTGCTAATGTCTTTGTTTGTGGTCTTTTGACTGTACGGTGGGTGAACGGGAGCTTTGACAGTCGGCTAGGGGACACGGCTGACGCCCTGTGAGAATGAATAAGTAAAAGAACAGAGTGTCCCTGTGCCCGTCTGGCATTGCAACCATCCCGTCTCTGTGCCATGAAACCAGCTCGACTCAAAGCCACTGGACACCATTTGGGACACCAAACGGGAGACTCTGGTTTCACCGGCAGACTGCCTATCACATGAGCGCACAATACCGTCACGGCCCTCTGAAGCCAAAAGCAAGATCAACTTCTTGTCCTCTTCAAACGTCACTCCCGTGATCCATCTGAGAATTTCAACGCGGAACAAAATCTTTGATCAATGAACCGCAACACTACTTTATCAATAAAACAAGTGAAAATCACTTCTACATTGGAAAAAATTTAGTGTACAAACTATTTTCTCAGCAAGTAACAGCAAGGAGCACACTGAATTAAACATGACATCTACACAAGTAGAAAGACTGACAGTATTTTCTTGTACTCTCATAATCATTTTTACAGTCACGGGTCCAACAATGCAAAATGATAGAATTCATCCAAAACAATTACAAAATATACAAATTCTTGCATAATTATAATACATGCAGTTTAGTTTTATATTATACGCAGATGCTTTACAGCAAATTTATATATTTTTAAATGTATTTCATGCAGGATAATTGAAAATTAATTTATATATATATATATTCAAGATTTTTTATTTGTCACATACCAGCAGTGAAACGTAAGTCAGGTCCACTCCATGGACAGTGTAATTATTAAAGAATACAAAGAAGATTATACAAGAAAATTATATATAAATATAGGTATGGAAAAAGCAAGATAAAAAAATAAGAATAAAATAAGATGTGCAGGACAGTATACTGTAGACTTAATAAATATTAAGATGAGCAGGAATGTACAAGAGAAGAATGTGCAAGCAGGTTGTACAGGGTAGTTACATAGCAGCAATAGGGGTAAAAAAGTAAATAAATAAAATATTACAGAAATTGCTGTGTGCAAGTGACAATGTCAGTATATTAAGTGTCTTACTGATAATTAAGTGAAGTCATGTTGGTGTTAAGAGACTGAGTTTGAGTTTCGGAGCCTGATGGCCTGGGGGAAGAAGCTCCTCCTAAGTCTCTCGGTTTTTGCCATCAGGCTACGGAAGCGCTTACCAGATGGCAGCAAAAAATATTGTGGATTTGGGAGGTTGTGCTCAAAAAAGACAAAAAAAGTACCATAAAAGTATCATAAACGTAGACTATTTATTTATATATGAATTCATGAAAAAATAGAAAAGGTATTTGGAGAAGCCGTAAAAAAATAGTTGATTAAGTGAAGTCATTAACAAACTGGGCAGCAAGGCTGCCAGAAAGTCATACTGTATGGGTTTGGGATGACATTAGGGTGAGTAAATGATGACAGAATTTTCATTTTTGGCTGAACTATACCTTTAAGGGTAAAGGAGAGCGAAATGAACAGTAAATAAGGGTAGATTGTAGTCTTAGAAGCCATAAAACAATCCTGGATAGATTTTTTTTAGGTTAATGACCCAGAAACTATTTTATGCATATGCAAATTTACTGTTAGAGAGACACACGCACACACAGATTCATAAAAGTGATGCTCCACTTTGTTTTGTCCAAGTACAGTGCTGAAGGTTAATCACTGCACTCAGAACTGTTTGACTGGATGCCCCATGGCAAGAGTATCCCACAGCAATTCAAGGATTAAGATTCAAGATTTTTTCACATACATGGTTATATAGAGAACATATGACCTGCAGTGAAATGTAAGTCAGGTCCGCTCCATGGACAGTGCAATTATTAAAGAATACAAACACAAGAAAATTATATATAAATATAGGTATGGAAAAAGTAAGATAAAAAAATAAGAATAAAATAAGATGTGCAGGACAGTATACTGTAGACTTAATAAATATTAAGATGAGCAGGAATGTACAAGAGAAGAATGTGCAAGCAGGTTGTACAGGGTAGTTACATAGCAGCAATAGGGGTAAAAAAGTAAATAAATAAAATATTACAGAAATTGCTGTGTGCAAGTGACAATGTCAGTATATTAAGTGTCTTACTGATAATTAAGTGAAGTCATGTTGGTGTTAAGAGACTGAGTTTGAGTTTCGGAGCCTGATGGCCTGGGGGAAGAAGCTCCTCCTAAGTCTCTCGGTTTTTGCCATCAGGCTACGGAAGCGCTTACCAGATGGCAGCAAAATGAAAAGACAGTTACCAGGGTGGTTGGAGTCCTTGATGATTTTAACAGCTCTGCTTTTGCAGAGTTTGAGATATATATATATATATGCATATGAAAAATCAAAAAGAAATGGTGACCAATCACATCACCTGCAATTCACACATTGCCTACCTACCCAATAACTACACTCTAAAAAATGCTGGGTTGTTTCAACCCAACTTTGGGTCAAATATGGACTAACCCAACCGTTGGGTTAAATTTTTACATTAAAATTTTAACCCAAAAGTTGGATTAGTCCATATTTTACCCAAAGTTGGGTTGAAACAACCCAGCATTTTTTAGAGTGTACCTACCCAAATATATGGTAAAATTGATATGCAAAAATATCATTAAATAAATAGAATTAAATATACATAAATAATGATGAAAAAAGTACAAATTTTAGATGTATGTAACTTGTGGTATTTACTCAATATGGGTTACTTTTCTTTAAATTCAACTTTTACTAAAATTTGTCTGGTGGTCAAATTAATTAATCATTAACTAATTTAAGTCTGTTTGTTGATTTAAATTTATTGATTTATTGGGTCACCACCATTACAATACAAAATACTACTAAGACTTGTACTATGGTACAGTGTTCAGATGGTAATACCAGGGTATTAAATGATTACCATATTCACATATATATTATTATTCATATAGTATTTACATAGATTTCCAAAAAGCAATTGTTTACTCTTTTTTATATTTTTGTTGCATTGTTTGCTCTTGCACCTGAGTTGGATGCAGGGGTGCGGGAAGATGCTTTCGGTTGCGGGTGCTGTGTGTGTCCGTGTTGGGGGTGGGGGGGGTGGGGGTGCTAGCGTCACGTGTTCATGAGTATTAGGCTAATCATCCCATATAGAAAACATCACAAGTAAAATGAATCATGTTTATAAAGATAAACATGGGTTTATTATAGCCCACGTACAACTTACAAATAATGAAATGCTAAAACTGTATAAATTTAAATGAACAAACCTGGCGTTGCATTTGCAACCATGTGAAAACAGGGGGTGCTGCAGCCCCCTCAGCACCCCTACTTCCCGCGTCCCTGTTTGGATGTGCAAACTTTTGCCTTAAAAACGGTAAAATGTCCAAAAAAGCATTTTAATACTTTTTTTTCTAAATGTGATTGTGTATGTAAACAGTCACTGGTGGCTTAGAAAGGCTAAGAAATGGGTAGAATGTAACAGACAACCGGCCCCTAACGGCAGTCCCGCAGCGCTCCCTAATCCTGCGATAAAACCACTTGAGCTTTACAATTAGAAAAAGAAGGACAAGTGAACGAATGAACAAGAAAGAATTCAAGCTTAAAGACACAGTTGCATGTGAGTGAATCAGAAAGTGAAAGACAATAAAAGTGTTAAACTCTGCACTATCAAAGCACTGTGTGGATTCAGACTGAGGCTCCGTCAGATTTTAATCCTGAGAGCAGCTGTTCCAACTCATTTTCCAGGCCCAGGGAGCGAGCTAAACCGGAGCATCTAGAGCGACTCTACAGTGACTAAGTCAGGTTTGGGAGAAAGTTAAGCCCGTCATGGCTGAACGGCCTCATCCATCTCAGTCGAGATTGTTATTTGGCCGAATCTGTGCAAATATTATTCGCTACTGATTGAAGTTTTCTGAACCGAGATACAAAAGGTTTCTCCTCAGCTCTGTGAAATGCAGATCCGGTTGCCGTAAGATGTGTAACGGTCATAAAACACCCACTAGGCTTAGTGGCTGGTTAATTAAAAGTCATTTTTAAGTAGTTACAAGTTAATTGAAGTATTTAGTTTTTTCCTTTTCCTTCATTTTATAATTAAGAATTTTTATGTTTTTGAAAAAAGTCACCAAGGCTGCATTTATTTGATAAACAATACAGTAAAACAGTAATATTGTTAAATATTATTACAATGTAAAATAACTGTATTCTATTTGCATGATTCCTGTGATTGCAAAGCTGAATTTTCAGCAACGATGTTTTCTTTCAAAAACATAAAAAATCTTAATTATTCCAAACTTTTGACCAACGTTATATGTATGCATGTATGTAAAATTGTATGCAAACCATTATATCTATAACTATCAGAATAGTGTTCCTGTGGCTCAGTGGTAGAGCATTGCGTTAGCAGCGCAAAAGGTCATGGGTTCGATTCCCAGAGAACACACATACTGGTAAAAAAAATGTATAACCTGAATGCACTGTAAGTCGCTAAGCGTCTGCTAAATGCATAAATTAAATTTTTAATGACTGAGTGTGAGCTGCACATCCACCCAGACATAAAACAGGCAGGTGTGACCCTGCAGCTGTATGTGATAATCTCTCTCTCTCTCACACACACACACACACACTCTCTCTTTAATTATACAAAACACAAGTACATAATTAGATATAATTTTTGATGTCGACCCTCATTTTCGACACAAAGCAAATTAATTTAATTCAAAATTACCTTCAATGGCCAGTAAAATTTCTTTACTAAACAAGAGGAAACTCATTCAGTGGCATTATGGTCATTTAAAAAAACAAAAATGTTATTGAAAATTTCTTTAAACATTTCCCTAACAATGGCTCTAATAAGTAGCATTTTAAACTTTTAGGCAGTAACATTTATATAGGCATTTGAATAGCATTTCTCCACAGCTGTGAAATAGATGTTACTTTCTGCTTTTTTAAACAAAGTAATTTCCCTGTTTGCCATTTGTTTACATGAAATAAAGTATATTCAGATCTTGAACAACATCCACATCTGATCCACCTGATCTATAACCAGTGCATTTCTATATGCCGCATTATACACCATTCCCAAAACTCCTCACGGCACTTGTTCACTCAGAAAAAGCTTTGTTCAGTAACTCATTTAACCTTTTTATTTACATGTAATATCATTAATGACCTTCTAGGCCTGCTTTATTCACAGTCACCAAACAAGCCAAAAATGTAAATCTATTCGTCAGACACAAAGCTACGAAATTCAAGCGCAAAACTGGAGACACGCAGACCTGCTCTCTCTCCTCTCACAGCGCAAGGACTCGCCATATCCAAAACCTCCTTTACATCTATTAAAATACTGATAGAAGTACATTGAAATTGCTTCAAATTCTGTTGTGAAATATTTTTTGATTAATGCAAGAAAGAAAGATCACTATATCAGATAGATAGATAGATAGATAGTTAGATAGATAGATAAATGGACACCACATATTTAATATAAAAAACATTTATAATATAATGAATAAAAAAATTATAATTAATATTTAATACAAACCCATTTATTCTCAAATAAATTAATATTTAATCAAATAAAATAATCTTTTTTATTTTATTTTAATTAATAAAATAACTTTAGATAGATAACATAGTAAATAAATTATAAAATGTCACTTTCTCTGCTCTAAAGCCTTTAATCGAGCCAATAAAAGCTTGAAGTCATCCAGTAATATAATAATAATAAAGCATATTTGCTTTTCCAGTTGCGACTGACCCAGTGCTGTTGTTTTCTCTGGAGCAGACACAGGTATGATTCAGTGCAATACAAACAGGAAAATATGTCAATTTCAGGCCCAAGAGATAAATCTGTTGCAGTCCGCTTACTAAGAAACCGCCTACACTACACTTACAGTAATGTGCACAAATCATATCAGAGATACAGTGGCTGTGCATAAACACATATTTACACTTAAAAGAATGCTTATATATGGGCATACATTTTTAGTGTTATACAAGCACAACGTCCTTTTTAGACTCAACATGTCCATTAAATCACAGAATTATTCCTTGTTCAAACTGCACCGCTTCAGTCAATTAAGGAACACGGCTGTGCACAGTAACTATTGTATTTTAAATGGGAAACAGGCCGGCGCTTGCAGGCCCAAAGAAAAACACACGCTCCCTGGTTCTGCAAGCATGCGGTGGGGGCATGGAAGTAAAATTGTTTTAATAGAACCACTGTAAAACTCAGGAATGAATTACACATGACAAACGCAGCGCAAGCCAACTGTCGGCCATGGCAGAAATATAAACAACTGCAGAATATGACAGAGACTGCACTAACTCACGCAGGACAACTTCAGGAACAATCATGAATTAGAGCCAGCTATATCGCTGAAGACAAAGAATCTCTAGAAACCAGAGAAAAATAGCTGTCAGCCCTGTTCAACTCTGCGCTATGATGTACGATTGTGAGTTTAGAAAAAGACTCTAATGAATGAGAATTTCTCTCGGTTTCTAACATGATTGAAACAGCGAATCTGAAAAAAGCACCAGTTTTGAAAGCTGTTGTGTTTCTCAGTAAAAACCGTTTGTCAGAGTTTGTATGTAATTGTGTATACACACACACACACACACACACATTATATATATATAACTGAATAGATTAAAAAAAATTTAAATAATGCCATTTGATTGCATGACAAACTCTCTTGGATGTACATTACTTTTTATATACATAGATACATTCAAGTATTAAAATAATCAAATATAATATATCTTTTGTAAAGTTTGATATATTAATAAAATGTATGGCAAACGTTTTCATACTAGAGTAAAATGGACCCTAAAACAGTTAACTGCACCACATGATGTGGCAAAACCCACATGTATATGCAGAAATGATTTACTCTGTAAAATGATGATTTTAAAATAATAATACTCAAAAATGCATAAAAACATTGCAGTGCTGCTGAACATAAAACTACATAAACTAATAAACTACAATAAATTACTGCAAATAATTTCCCATGAAAAGTATTTGAACACGAATTAGCAATGTTAGGCATAAATCTGTCACTCTTATACGTTTGTAAACCTTTCAAGAAACTATAACTTAAGTATAAACAATACAGAAGCTTTCAGATTTGCATTAGAAATCATACAGATTTCACACCAGATGCATTTAAACCGAGTCACAACAACCCCAAAAATGTCTCCAGCTGTATTTCACGAAAGCATTCATTTAATGCATTTTTAAAGAAATGCATTTGTCAAAGTTCGCAAGTAAAACAAAATAAACCAATAAACGCACAGACGAACATACGTGAGTTCAGATCAGAAAAAGCTGCTAAACTGGTATTTTGGGGCAATGCTTGCGACCTTTGACATTTCCAAAAAATAAAAAATACAAATAAAAAAAAAATCAAGTTCAAAACAGCAACAGCGTCAAACACTGGACTTTCCAAAGCCCGCGCGCGTCTTACAATCTCTCCAAGTTATGCAGAGTGGGACGAAGCGAAAAAACGACACGAAGCGCTAAACTCGCAGTCTAGCTATACATATCCACTCCTCCTCCTCCTCGGCGCTCCTTTTATATTAAATAGATTTCCATCGAAGCGCCATTTTCTGCCCAAACCCTGCGCACTGAAAGCGCGTAAAGAAGGTCAGCTGGAGACGTGCCACCAAACGCGCTCTCTCGCGCAACACAAACAGTCCCGCGGTCGAGGGGAGCAGCTGACAGACGCGTACGCTAATCAATCAAGCAGAAGAATAAGGAACGCTTTACCTGTGTGAGGCAGTATGGAGAGTACATGCTTATATGTGAGATGCGTTACTGAAGCGGGATGGAAGTGGCATTGCCGTCCCGCTCTCGCTCACTGCACGCTGCTGTAACTCCGCCTAAAACGGCTGAAAGTGAAAGCTTGCATAAAGTTTTGCGAAGGGAAAAACTTGCTCTCCCTCCCTCTTCCCCCGCGTCTCTCTCTCTCTCTCTCTCTCTCTTTCTCTCTCTCTCTCTCTCAGTGAACAAGCGTCTTATGAGTCTGACGGATATGCGTCTCAATAATGAGTGTAAATGCGTGAGACCATACGTGAACTCTAGTTAGGTAAGATTACTACAGCGTGGTAAAGTAGGGTCAAATGTGCCTCGTATGGAAACTTCTCCATTATTCTGGCCAGAAGTCAAAAATATGCCTGAATCAACCTAACTACATTAGGTTAAACCAAAAAAGAGTCATTTTAGGATGATACATTTTCACTTTTTACCCTATGCAATGCTTAACAGATCATAGTTGCAATGTCCTGAAACTAAATATACAGTATATTTGAAATATGCAATATTCAAATATGAATAGACATACTTTGTCAAGCATGTTTGACATGTTCATGTCATTTCTAGCATGTCTTCAATGTAAATTAAATCAACGATTTTAAGCATTACATATCAATATTATATATATAATGCTGTAATGTAATGTGCAAGTGTTAAATCAACTATTTTGATTTGAAATGTCCCTTAAAAATGCCTAGTGATCCTAGTCAGTTGATTTGGTGATATTAAATCATACCTTTGATTTTAGGAATTAATTGAATTATAGTTAATAGTTAATTTAGTTATAGTTAATTATTAATTAATCAATTATAATTTTATATATATATATATATATAAAATAAAAAAAATGAAACAAATAAAATAGATTAAAAATAGGTCAAACTTATGTCTAAGAATCAAAAGCTTTCAAATAAATAAGTAAATAGGATTGTTTTTTTTCCCCTTTACCTTTCTTTACAAAAATTCAATACTAAACTGCTGTATATTTATGTATCTTGATTAATGTTTTCAAATGTGAATATGAATATCTTAAGCGTTTATGGCATGCTTGAACAAAGGAAGGCGTTTTTAATAAATAATTAATAAGGTTGAATAGAGGAATGAATAAAGAAATATTTTTGCAATGGCATGCAGACATACTTTATAAACACAAACTTTATGTGCACTTACTAATAAGCAAATTAAGTTTTAAAAAAAAAAGTAAAAATGCTTTTGTGTGTGTGTTTGCCTCAAAAAGTTACATTTAATGTAAGTTATAAAATAGTAAATATATAGCCTATAATTGTCTGTAGCTGCATTGTATTCAGTGTTGCATTAGCTGTTAAAGACGTGCAGAAAATCACCTGGACTACAACACGCGCACATGTAGTGATAGCAGCGGCTGTCCTTTTCCAAACTTCTAAATGAATATGCCTTGCAAAAACATGAAAGCAGTGAACATTAAGGCAAGAGCAAGCAGCGAGTGGAGGTATAAAGTTTTGGAGCGCGTCCCTGGGTGGGGATTTTTGGTGGGGGTGAAGTCATTGAGCAGAACCGGAGCTGAAGGCTGGATGTGCCACCGGAGGCCTGGAGATTTATGAGGCCCTGCTGCCTGTGCAGTTCCACCGCAAGCCACTGCAGGGGAAACAAAGAGAGAGCCGGCACTGTGTGGCCAATTACAGCCCTCTGCCAAGGGATCCATGGAGCGACGGAGAGCTGGAGATGGAGGGAGAGTGAAGCGAGAGGAATACGCTCTGTGCCGCTTCACGACGACCACACAGGAAACGCATACCTGCGTGAATCATCAGCGCTTCTCACCAGTTACCTTATGTGACCTTTGACCTGGCATGTGTCTAAGGGTGGTTCACAAATAACACGTCCTTAAGCGCTTAAACTCAACATTTTAGCTTCAGATTTATCTATTTATAGAAGGGAAATGTTCACTTACAGTAAACGGTCCTGCAGGGTCACATATGAATATTTAAAAGTATAATATTCAAAATGTATATAAAATGTATAAATGGAAAAAAAAAGAAATAGATAGCACATTATAAATTAGTTAATGCATTATGTATAATGAACTAACAATGAGCAATTCACTTGTTAAAGTATTTATTAATCAGATATTAATTGAGTTGAAATTGATAGATTTATAAAAGGGACATTTAGACTTCTAGTTTTCACAATTTTTGAAATCCCCTTTTATTATTATTATTAATAATTAAAATATTTATTTGTATTATTATTATTGTTTTTCACAGTTCAAGTAAATGGTCCAGTGGTGTTACAAATGAATACTTTAAAGCACAAATATTCAAAATATACATGCATACATTTTATATAAACAGTGATTTTTTTGCATTTTGGTTTTTGTTAGTCATATATATTTTTTACTAGTTTACACTATGTTTTTAAATCACCTTTTAACTTTTAAAACAATGTATGAATTTATTTATTTATTTGAAGTTCACTTAAATGGTCCTGTGGTGTTTTACAAATATTACAAATATTAAATTAAAAAAAATTTAAAAATGTTGTTTTACAAATATTACAAATTTACATAAAATTAAAAAATAATGTAAATAAAAATATGAAATAGATAACATTAACGTTATTCATGTTAGTTAATAAAAATACAATTGTTCAATTTTAGTTCACGTCAGCTTAAATCCATTAAATAGTGTTAACAGAGCAACTTTTCATTTTAGTAATGTGTTAGTAACTGTTGAAATTAATGTTATGCTTTAGAATTATTTTATTTTTCATTGGTAGTTCATGTTAACTAATAACAATGCTAGCAAATGGAACCTTACTGTAAATTAGCATGAAATATATAAAACTATGTACAATAAGTAATATGTAAAATAGTTTAAGATGCAGCACAGTACACATTGCAGGACAAATTTCATGTCAGCTACCCATTGACACCTTGTGTTAAAAATCAATGTTGGTCTTTTTGGAAATAGTAAACTGAAAGTGCATGAAAGCAGGTGGATTTAAAATGAAGGGAATTTCCTAGTCTTTTCCACCCCGAGATTTGTAGAGAACTGATTTGTAACAAACTGCCACAAAACCAGTTCAAAGGCCTGCAGTGGTGAGAGGAGAGGAGGTTTCTCCAAACCAAAGGAACGTCATTCACAATGTGATAACTCATGTACCACCTCTCAATGTGCCCCACAGTTAATGGTTTGAGTGGGTACAAGACTGCTAAACTAGCACATGACAGAACCACACGCTAGCAGTAAATCAACAGCTGCTGGATAGCTTTTACACAGAGCATTAGATCTAGATTTACATTTACTTGTTTTTAAGAGCAGTAGTATGTAACACTGCAAAAGGTTGGAAAATTTCCAAAAACTTTCCCAAAAAATTACATAATTTTACTAAAGTTTCCAAAAACAAATTCTGGAAATTTTCCACCTTTTGCAAACCTAGTTGTATGCCTGGATATCAAACCCATGACCTTTATTTGCTTTACCAGTTGAGCTACAAAATCAAAACAGTAAAATTGCAAGTGAAAGCTTGAAGGTTTATATATTGCGTGCTTATTTTTGTTCTCAAGTTCAAGTTCAGTGGTTCTCAACTGATTTTAAAGGCACAGATGTCAACAACAAAATACATACTGTATGGGTCAAAAGTTTGGAATAATACAGATTTTTTAAAGTCTATTATGCTCACCAAACCTGCATTTATTTGATCAAAAAATACAGTAAAAATTGTTAAATATTATTTTATTTTAAAACAATG
This sequence comes from Sinocyclocheilus grahami, assembly GCF_001515645.1. Taxonomy (NCBI): domain Eukaryota; kingdom Metazoa; phylum Chordata; class Actinopteri; order Cypriniformes; family Cyprinidae; genus Sinocyclocheilus; species Sinocyclocheilus grahami. The sequence continues at coordinate 1,275,443 of NW_015505655.1, forward strand.
GTTTCTATTTGAATATATTTTAAGATGTAATTTATTCCTGTGATGCAGCGCTGAATTTTCAGTGTCACATGATCTTTCAGAAATCATTCTGATATGCTGATTTTGATGCTCATTTCTTAATATTTCAACATTGAAAACAGCTGTGCTGCTTCATATTTTTTGTGACAACTGTGAGACACTACTATTGAAAATGTTGGGGCAAGTAACATTTAAATGAATGAATGAATGAAGTTTTATTCAACAAGGATGCATTAATTTGATCAAGTTTCATGTAAAGACATTTATAATGTAACAAAAGATTTCTATTTCAAATAAATGCTGTTCTTTTGAAGTTTCTACTCATCAAAGAATCCTGAAAAAAAAGCATAAATAATGTAAACATTTATAATAAGAAGAACCATTATTTATAATTGAGCACCAATAATAATTGATCACATTTATAATGTAACAAAAGATTTCTATTTCAAATAAATGCTGTTCTTTTGAAGTTTCTACTCATCAAAGAATCCTGAAAAAAAGCATAAATAATGTAAACATTTATAATAAGAAGAACCATTATTTATAATTGAGCACCAATAATAATTGATAAAAATTGAGCATCAGATCAGCATATTAGAATGATTTCTGAAGGATCATGTGACACTGAAGACTGGAGTAATGATGCTGAAAATTCAGCTTTGCAGCACAGAAATAAATTACATTTTAAAATGTATTCACATAGAAATTAGTTGTTTGAAATACTACTTTTACTGTATTTTAAAATGTGCAACAATTGCACAAAAGAAAGAGACTTCTTTCAAACTTTGACCAGCAGTATATGGGAAAGGTTTTCTCATCCATAACGTTGCTATCTGCATGCATGATTATATGGTTAGTTGCATTTTATTATTTGCATTTAGCATATTTTTTTTTCTCTGCTGTTCTATTTTTGGGTCAAAATGGTTGAGAACCACTGATTTGGTATGAGGTTCATAACCTAAATACTAATTCATCAACAAGACATCATGACACAACGTTTAGCAGTCGTTTTGGTGTCAGCAATGAACTGCTGCTGGTTTCTCCACAAAATAAAAATAGAAAAGCATACTGCTATAAAAATCAGCACGAAATACAGCCAGGCCCTCCTTTTCCTCTAAATGATCTCAACAGATGATATAGTCTGACACATTCCTGATATTCAACACAGCTATATTTTACACCTCAGCCCCTTCTGTACTTTCAGCCAATCGCGTTTCATAATTTTCCCTCCATTTCTGCGACAGCCTGCTCCCAGAGACGCCGGAGCAATCCAGATTTTTTTCTCCCAAAAAACGTTTGCAAAAGCGATCCGCTGGAAACGAGGACTAGAAAAGCGGCTCCCAGCTCATTAACAGACTCCCCTTCCCATCTTTCCATCTCTCCGTCCCGCCCTTCTGTTTTTATGACCGTTTTATTTCACTCCCATCACTGTAAATCCAGCGCACTCGCTGGGTGGAATTTTAAAAGCTGCACTTCTCCCTGCTTCGCAGTATTTTTTCTTCTCTTCCTTGCAGTCCTGCCCTCATGTATACTTCTCATTTTATAGAAGTATGCACGTTATAATTTCCCACAAGAAAACAGTGCTCCAGTGGAGTTATGAGACTCACCTTCTGCACAGTTTTTTTCTGTTTCACTGCATGTGCAGATGTGCATATGGAAATAAAAATCACGATTATATATTTTGCAGTGACTTTTTGGACTACATAACATCAATAACAATGCTAAAGGAGTAATGGAGTAATAAGCAGACATACCCTGTAGGAATCGGACACTACGAAGCACTCTGGTATCCCAGGACCTCTGGACAGGTCTTCATTCACCAGAAACGGTTCGGTGGCCTGAAATATAATCAATAACAGTCATCAGCATTAGAATCACAATGCTTTGGCTACTTTTTACCATTCGTTCTTACTTCTTGGCAACTATTTTAGCAGGGTTGCTATATGGTTCTTTGGAGGATAAGTAATCACACAAATATTTCAAAAATACAACTCATCTTGCACCATTTTTATATTATGTTTATACATTTTGAATAAATGTATATAAATCTGCATGTAAATATAAATATTTAAAATAATGAATAAAATATTTATACATTTCAAGTACATAAACATACAATTATATATATATATATATATATATAATATTTAAAAATGTATATATACATAAATATAATAATAATATGTGACCCTGGAGCACAAAACCAGTCTTAAGTCGCTGGGGTATATTTGTAGCAATAGCCAAAAATACATTGTAAAAAAAAATTCCATAAAATTTACGGTAAAAAAACGGCAACTGTGGTAGCAACGTTTTAGGCTTTACAGTTTTAACTTAAATTTACAGTTAAATACCGTAATTTCATTAACTGAAATAATGTCAATATACCAACCTATTGAAGTACTGAAATCTGTTTTGTACCTTTGTAATTCACTGATAATAATAACATATGTAGCAGGTGTACAGTGTCATTCACACAAACACTAAACACCATCATGGTAACACACATGAAACTGAAATAATGCAATAAACATTCATTTAACAACATTAGGTGTAACATACAACCCTAATATACAAAACTGATAAGAAAAAAACTAAGAATAAACATAGTTATTTCAACAAAAAAACTATAACAAATTTGACATGTAACGCAAGGAATTCTGGGAATGTCAGTTCGGTTATTCCCTGTAAATTATACGGTCTTTTTCACTTCCAAAAACGGTATACTACCGTAAAATTACATGTAATGTCCAATACAGTTTTTCACCGTATATAGTAGGGGAATTTACCATAAACCATTTAACAGGTTTTTACTGTAGCATTTTTACAGTCTTTTACCGTTAAATTCACGTCATTTTTTACAGTGTATGGGTCAAAATTATAAATTTTTCTTTTATGCCAAAAATAATTAGGATTATTAAGTAAAGATCATGTTCCATGAAGATATTTTGTTAATTTCCCACTGTAAATATATTAAAACTTAACTTTTGATTAGTAATATGCATTGCTAAGAACTTAATTTGGACAACTTTAAAGGCGATTTTCTCAATATTTAGATTTTTTTGCACCCTCAGATTCCAGATTTTCAAATAGCTGTATCTCGGCCAAATATTGTCCTGTCCTAACAAACCATACATCAATGGAAAGCTTATTTATTCAGCGTTCAGATGCTGTGTAAATCTCAATTTTGAAAAATTGACACAATTGACTGGTTTTGTTGTCCAGGGTCACAAATATAATATTAATGCTAATATATACAGATGAGATAATGGTTAATATAAGATGAAATAATGGTTCTTAAATATCTATTCTAATAATCACACAAATATTTCAAAAAATACAACTCATACTGCACCATGTATGTTATATGTTTATACATTTTGTATTTTTAAAAAATGTATATTTAAATGTAAATATTTAAAAAATAATGAATAAAATATTTATACATGTAAAGTACATAAATATACAATTATTAATTCTTTATTTAAAAAACGAAATATAAACTAATACAAGTATAACATATAATATTAATACTAATATATCCATACATAAACATACAATTCTGAATTATTTATATATTTAATTTAAATATAATTTTAAAATAATACATAATATTTAAGATATTATTTTATTATATACAGCTATACATTTATTATAAAGACAACTCATCCCTCACCTATTTTATATATTTTTTATGATCTATTTACATTTATTTTATATATAAATACACATAAACATAAATATTTCAAAAAATATAGACCAGGATATCATAGACACTTGAAGGTGGACACTTAAACCAGTAAGAATGAAAGAGCTTAGCAACCATCTCGGCGGTGAATTTTGCACAGGCAAACACCACACTTCAGAGAGAGTCAAATCTGTTCTGAAAGTTGTGACTGAACACATCACAGCTTGTCCAAACTTTGTGTCGGCCGTGTGCTGTGCTGGACTCATGCGGCCTGTAATCTTAAACTCAATGCAGCTCTGCATGCTGCGCACAGTCAGACCAGACTCTCCAAACTGCTTCCCGTTCACACCTCCTGACTTCCCAGTATATATCCGTGACTTATTCAGCACAAACCTCTCACACAGCGACTCTTTCTCCTGACACGACCGCCAAGGTGGTTTGTTTTTTTCTCAGAGTGTGGTGTCCATTCATCCCAGTTCATTTGTATGCTGGGAGCCGCGCTGACTGGGTGTGCGGAGCTGAATAAGACCCCATTCCAGTTTATCCATTAGTACGACGATGTTAAATCACACAGTAAAACCAAGGGCAAAAGCAAAGTCTGTTCACACAGCGGCATTATGGGGCAAGAAGTCTGTACCAGTTGATTTTAAGTAAAAGTGATTAACTAGTACACAAAGAGCCAGACTGAAAGATCTATTACTCACAGGTTGATCTTAATGAGACTAATGAGATCTCAGTTATTTCTATATGAAGTATTAGATTTGTCTTGGATGTTTCTCGTAAAATTCCTTTGAAAGCATACGCAAATGAGACTCACACTGATAATCAGTAAAAACACAGAGGTATAAACTGAATGTGGATAGCAGCTCAGATCATCTGACTGCAGATTTCAATTTGAGTAAATCCAAGCACAGTTCCAGACACTGATCTCATTCACGAACAAATCATGATTCATCAATAACTTTTGACTATTATTTATTCTAAATCCGTGGTGGAAAAAAATGTAGAAACAACTGAAACCAAATGTACGCAAAAATCCTACTTTGGGTGGCCTTATAAACATGTTAAGATGACATTTTTTACATAAATATTTCATCTTAAATATTTTTAATATTTTTAATATCTCAAATGTTTTTACTATAGTGAGTGCTTCTAATTATAATAATAATAATTATTATAGACAACAGTGAGTACTTCAGCCCAAAAGGTTCTCATTTTATATATAAAGAAATAAATATTAATTATTGCAAATATGAATTTATTGAAAAGATCTGATATTATTTTCGATTTTTTTATCAAATGAAACTTATCTCGACCTCTGAAGAAACCTCCAGTTTCTCAGACAAGGATAATTCCTGTTGTCCTTAATAAAAATATATATACTGTATTTTAATGCAGTTGAGATTGGAGCAAACTCTGCTGCACACTTTCCCTGGATTAAACATGTCTCCAAAATGCACTCCTATAAAAATACATGCAGTACTAAAGCAAAAATACAACAGCATAATCAGGACTAGGATATAATTCTGATGAACTGGTGTTTACTTTCAGAATGAATAAAAACAGAAGCTTAAATGGCTGAATGGACTAGATTTTTAAATGTGAGTGATGCTTGGCAGTTTGAATTGTTTTTAATATCAAAATCTTACAGGGATATTTGACAGGTGATGGTAGCCCTTGACCTCAATAGTATTTTTTCCCCATATATGAAAATCAATGGCTACCGCCAACTGTTTTGTTACCCACATTCTTTAAAATATCTTCTTTTGTATTCAACAGAAGAAAGAAACTCATACGGGTTTGGATCAACTTGAGGGTGAGTAAATTATGACAGAATTTTCATTTTTGGGTGAACTCTTCCTTTAACTGTCTCTCTTAAACAGTGATGAAATTAAAGCTGCAGTCCAAAAGTTTTGCCTCTTTGTCACCATCTCTGTTCGAAACCTGCAATTGCAGTTATTTGCAGATTGATCTTCTTTACATGGGTTGTGCATCCGCACGGCTACTCAGCGTGCATGAATCTAATGTTTTGAGCTGTATATGTGTGCTGTCAGTCAACGCACCAGTGTGGATATTTACTGTACTTCACAATTACAGATACTACGTCTTTGAAGTATGTCCGAAATAAGAAGTTTCACCGGAAAATGTCATCTGATCAGGTAAGTAACATGGTGATTTAATCTCTTATTTTTTATTTGCCAGTAATGATAATTTAATAAGAATTATTATGAATTTTGGTAAGAAATGTAATTAACTGACATGAAAATAATGTAACAATGCAAAACGGGAAAAAATATATATCGCTGTACACGATTTCATTTATTTTGCTAAAGTCATCCACGCCCTCTCTAAAACCACCAAAAACACGTCAGCAAATCAGAATGCGCAAAATGAGTCAGAAGCAGAGAGAGTGTTCTGATTGGTTGGTCTTCTTGTTAACCCGCAGAAGCTCCCGATTCTTTAGTTCTGTTAGGCCTGGGACACACTAGACGATTTTCAAATATTTACCAATTTTAAAACCATGGGAGACCATAGACATGAAGATGGTTTCAACCGATTTTTAGCCTTATAATCCATTGAACGTGCACACTAGATGATTCACCCAGACCCCACACTAGGAACGATTTCACGGTGACATGAGAACTCACGGATCAAACATGATTAGAGAAGAAAAACACACAGAGGACAGTCAACATCATCAGCTGGCTCTCCTGGAGCGCGTTCTGTTGTACAGTGAAAAACAAAATAGAAAAAAAAGAATATGGGTGATGTTCTTTTTCAGTACTCTACTTTCATGGCATGTTTGTGGCTGGCCAAGCTTCAACTATAGAAGCATGCAACATCCGGTAGGTGATGCTTGCCAGCTTTACAGAAACAGGTGTGATTTCTCATGCTTCTGAAAAAGTGAAATGAGACCTATGCATGTTTTGGTGAGGTTCATGCTTACACGTTCATATAACCTTTAACTTCACAACAACAACAACCCCAAATAAAACCATTCACGATATCCCTCTTTACATCCTAATTCATGTGCTCACAGATAAGAAAAACTGACAGTCGACAGGACTTCTACATAACTGTTAATGCTCTACAAACCCAGGTAACACAGCAGACACATCAAAGCGGAGCGAGGGAGGGAGGGGGATTTGTTTTTTAAAAGCGGCGAGGGGGGAAATATATGAAAGCAGAAATGTATGCCGTGTGAACGCTTGCCAGGGCCACTTCAGGGAGAAATGCTGGAAAAAATGTGATATTTCATACCTCCATCTCTTGAGGAGCCGGAGAGAACGAAATGAGTGCAGAACAGGAGTAATAATGAAGCCAGGGAGGAGGGTGGGCTGTCAGATTGCTTATTGTTTGTTTTCGGAGCTGTTTGGGCACTAAACATTGATTCTGTCAGCACAGGAACTGCAAGCCAGAGTCGTGTCAGATTATGGGCTATTATACAGGATGAATCATTATTTTACTTCATTAAATACAAAATATAAGATATTTCAAGTTTTTAATTAAATGGCTTGTTAGCGTTAGTGGGAAAACTAAGGCAGGGGAGTGACATTAAAAATAATTTTCATTGTTTTAAGACAAAACATGCTACCACGATGCTGTGTGTGGTTGCCAGGGTGTTGCTAAGGTGTTCCTTGTTTTCTCATCTTTTGCTAGGAATCATTCATGACTGTTATACGACAAAGTTGAATACTTATGTTTAGAGGTTAGTCCCTGCTGGTAGATGTCGTAACTACACCATCTGGACACAAGAAGCACATTTCTCCATTGACGGCTATTTAAAATCAGCCCAGTATTCAAGTATTTCCTTTCCTGCAAAGGTTTTGAATCAATGCGGTGATTCCCCTGTTGCTGAATCAGTGCCACAGCAAAAAATAAATAAATACAAAATAAAAAGTGAGTTTATTACCCATTTTTAATGCAAAGCAATAAAAGACCAAATAATATGCAATGTCTTTCTGTTGTTTTTACATGCTCGCAGAATAAAAACAACATAGCCTACAATGTGACCAGTAGAGACTGATTCACAAACAAATCACTCTTATGAGCCAGTTTTTTTTTTATCAAAACATACATACATATGATTAATGTAATCCGATTCATGAACAAATTACATATGTAATCCAGTTCTTTTCAGTGAATCAAAAACAGATAAGCTAGTCAGGGCAGTTTGATTCCCGAACAAATGACTCATATGAGCTGGTTCTTTTTAAAGTGAATCCAAATCCATTAGAGCGAACAGTGTAGTCTGATTCTTGAGTAAATGACTAATTTGAACTGGTTCTTTTTAGCAAATCAAAATGATAAAAGACGACCAATGCAGTTTTACTCTTAAACATATGACTCGTATTAACCAGATATTTTTTCTGAATAAAAAACAAATTACTTGTATGTGTCTGTTCTTTTTAGTGAATCAAAAATATACAGCATGGCCAGTGTAGTCCAATTCTCAAGCAAATGACTCATATGATCAGGTTCTTTTTAGTGAATCCAAACAAAGCACAAACAGTGTAGTCTGATTCTCGAACAAATCACTTTTATTTATTAGTGAATAAAAAAAAAACATAGGAGCGAACAGTGGAGTACCATTCCTGAACAAATGACTCCTATGAGCCTGTTCTTTTTAGTGAATCAAAAACAAAGTGCGACCATGCAGTCCGATTATCAAACAAATTACTTATATGAACTGCTTATTTTTAGTGAATCCCAAACAAATTAATAATATGAGTTGGTGCGTTTTAGTAACCTATATCAAAAACATACAAAATGACCAGTGTAGTTTGATTGCCGGACAAATGGCTCTTAAAAATCGGTTCTTATAGTAATGAATTAAAAAAATAATAATAATTAGCTACTGGTTTGACTTAAGGCCCGTTCACACCAAGCACGATAACTATAAAGATAACGATAAAGATATAGTTCTAAAAATCGTTCTCAATATTAAAAAACTGCAAGCCAGAGTCGTGTCAGATTATGGGCTATTATACAGGATGAATCATTATTTTACTTCATTAAATACAAAATATAAGATATTTCAAGTTTTTAATTAAATGGCTTGTTAGCGTTAGTGGGAAAACTAAGGCAGGGGAGTGACATTAAAAATAATTTTCATTGTTTTAAGACAAAACATGCTACCACGATGCTGTGTGTGGTTGCCAGGGTGTTGCTAAGGTGTTCCTTGTTTTCTCATCTTTTGCTAGGAATCATTCATGACTGTTACACGACAAAGTTGAATACTTATGTTTAGAGGTTAGTCCCTGCTGGTAGATGTCGTAACTACACCATCTGGACACAAGAAGCACATTTCTCCATTGACGGCTATTTAAAATCAGCCCAGTATTCAAGTATTTCCTTTCCTGCAAAGGTTTTGAATCAATGCGGTGATTCCCCTGTTGCTGAATCAGTGCCACAGCAAAAAATAAATAAATACAAAATAAAAAGTGAGTTTATTACCCATTTTTAATGCAAAGCAATAAAAGACCAAATAATATGCAATGTCTTTCTGTTGTTTTTACATGCTCGCAGAATAAAAACAACATAGCCTACAATGTGACCAGTAGAGACTGATTCACAAACAAATCACTCTTATGAGCCAGTTTTTTTTTTATCAAAACATACATACATATGATTAATGTAATCCGATTCATGAACAAATTACATATGTAATCCAGTTCTTTTCAGTGAATCAAAAACAGATAAGCTAGTCAGGGCAGTTTGATTCCCGAACAAATGACTCATATGAGCTGGTTCTTTTTAAAGTGAATCCAAATCCATTAGAGCGAACAGTGTAGTCTGATTCTTGAGTAAATGACTAATTTGAACTGGTTCTTTTTAGCAAATCAAAATGATAAAAGACGACCAATGCAGTTTTACTCTTAAACATATGACTCGTATTAACCAGATATTTTTTCTGAATAAAAAACAAATTACTTGTATGTGTCTGTTCTTTTTAGTGAATCAAAAATATACAGCATGGCCAGTGTAGTCCAATTCTCAAGCAAATGACTCATATGATCAGGTTCTTTTTAGTGAATCCAAACAAAGCACAAACAGTGTAGTCTGATTCTCGAACAAATCACTTTTATGAGCTGGTTCTTTTTTAGTGAATAAAAAAAAAACATAGGAGCGAACAGTGGAGTACCATTCCTGAACAAATGACTCCTATGAGCCTGTTCTTTTTAGTGAATCAAAAACAAAGTGCGACCATGCAGTCCGATTATCAAACAAATTACTTATATGAACTGCTTATTTTTAGTGAATCCCAAACAAATTAATAATATGAGTTGGTGCGTTTTAGTAACCTATATCAAAAACATACAAAATGACCAGTGTAGTTTGATTGCCGGACAAATGGCTCTTAAAAATCGGTTCTTATAGTAATGAATTTAAAAAATAATAATAATTAGCTACTGGTTTGACTTAAGGCCCGTTCACACCAAGCACGATAACTATAAAGATAACGATAAAGATATAGTTCTAAAAATCGTTCTCAATATTAAAAAATAGCATAGTTCACACCACAACTATAACGATAACGATACAGAGGAACAATATCGTTGTGATCACTTTCAAAACGATTTTTTCCCAGCTGATGAACGATAAAACACTGACATCAGAATCCATCCTGCTGTAACGAGCTCAAGAATTTAAAGTGGCAGACAAGCGTGCGCTTAGAATAAACAAACGATATCGTTCGCTGGTGTGGACGCTAATATCGTTATCTTTATAGTTATCGTTCTTGGAGTGAACGGGGCTTTAGTCTAATGAATACTTCACTGAACTCTCAGAACGGTTACTATATTTGACTTGATTTTTATATATATTTATATGCATGCAAACCGAAGATCAGAATGTTACCAGATACCTTTGTCCAGATTTAGACCTTTTTTTCATATTTAATGAAAATGCTATATAATATCAGATTAATGCATAGCTCTAGCAGCTCATAGACATGCAGTTATGACAATGAACTGATGTGCATGACAACATACTGATAACCAGAGTTTCATTAACATCACATCATTGATTTGCAATAGAAGAAAAAGCTAAAGCCAACAGCCAATTAATCAAGGACATCTGTGTCAAATGACTTGTTCATAATGTTGCTTGGTCATAAGATCAAGTCCAGTTGACAGGGGAACTAACAGCACTCCAACACAGCGAGCACTAACACATGGCACACATGCTTTTCAGTTTGAGTCTTGGAAATAAATTAAGGCACACACAAATATCTTACATATTTAATGTCAAATAAATGTATAATAACTGCTACGCTAACATCAATACCTCTTCTCACTCAAACAAATCAAACACTGACTACAAAATAATGGATTCAATTATATATTCTGCAGCTACGTCGTCCAAGCTTGCATGAAACCTTTTTGGTAAACAAACTATAGGATGCATTGTTTGTTATCATAAAACTGTTCTTCGTTTCAACGGTCATCAAAGTCACTTCCAGATGCATTTCTCTTTAAGCATCTATTTATTTGACAGAGGCCTGCTGTAGCTGCAATGCAACTAGCTGTCAACTCTTCTAACTATCTAGCTTCGTATCTTTGATTGTTGTTTGGAAGCTTAATTAAATTTGTTTTTTAAGCGAAGACGTTAATCCCATGTGGAGTCAGCTTTGAATAGATTCCCTCGTTTCTTTCTGCAGTGGCCTATTTGGGAGCGTTCCATTTAAGAGAGCGGATAAACAAATAATTATCCACATTAATGTGCTGATATTCAGGCCCATCTGGAAATCATCAACAAGTACAAGCCTTGCGTCAGTCATGCAATCAAATATAATCTGGATTCCGATGCCGGTCAAAGTGGAGGAGAACTGAAAACTGTGTGTGCAGCGAGTTGAAAATAAAGAAGGCCGATGCATAAATTAGCTGAACATTTAGACTCTGAAATGAGGACACCTGTGTAATGTGCTTTAGTTGACTGCCAATAGCTTGATGTCTCCTCAGATCGGCTTATTGTGGCCTGTCTGGTGAGAAGTAAAAATCAAGCTATCTGAGGTTAGAGTCGAGCTAAATCTGAGCAGATGTTCTTGCATGAAGATCCCAAAATTCGGCCAAAATGATATTCAAATGCAAGTTCCTTGTGTTCTTTAGTTTTGAAATAGCTGCACGTGTCATTGGCATATACTGTAAAAAGCTGTTGAATCTGGCCTGCATATTTCCTCTTCAATGTCCTATAAATAAAATGCTAAAAATTCAAAGAAATGGCTGCATGTGTACTTTATACATGGCCCACCTCATACAGCGAACATACAGTGTTATTTAACCCTTCTGCTGTGCTTAATTTGGGGTTACCAGTCAAAAATGATGGGACTTTAAAAATTGCTTGTAAATCTCTCATTATGCTGTATTATCACCAAATCTTGGATTCTATCTTTTTGTCAACTTGTTTTCTTTCAATTAGCACAGCTTTTGTATTTCTTTTTGGAACCAATTGCTCATAGGCCTCATTGATCTGAGCTCATGCACCTCAGTTTTTAAGTGAAAAAAGCACTATTTGTGAATCATTTTGGAAATGTTCACTCAAAAATGGAGGTGCATGAGCTCAGATCAATGAGGCCTACAATCGGTTAGTTCCAAAATGAAGCACACGCCAAGACCAAATCCAATATTTGGTAATAATATAGCATAATGAGAGATTTACATGCAAATTTACAACACAAGTGGTTATGACCCTGGAGCACAAAAGAGTCTTAAGCCGCTGGGGTATATTTGTAGCAATAGCCAAAAATACATTGTATGGGTCAAAATTTAGATTTTTCTTTTATGCCAAAAATCATTAGGACATTAAGTAAAGATCATGTTCCATAAAGATATTTTGTAAATTTCCTACTGTAAATATATCAAAACTTATTTTTTGATTAGTAATATGCATTGCTAAGAACTTCATTTGGACAACTTTAAAGGCGATTTTCTCAATATTTTGATTTTTTTTTGTACCCTCAGATTCCAGATTTTCAAATAGCTGTATCTCGGCCAAATATTGTCCTATTATAACAAGCTTATTTATTCAGCTTTCAGATGATGCATAAATCTCAATTTCGAAAAATTTACCCTTATGACTGGTTTTGTAGTCCAGGGTCTCACACACACACACACACACACACACACGCGTACATACATACATACATACACACATACACTCAGATACATATATACATACATACATACACACACACACACATACATTTGTGAGTTATTAAATGCAAAGAAAGTACGTTTTAGTCCAATTTTCATGAAAAATAAAATCCTTTCTGGGTCAATATGACTGGAAAACAACATGAGGGTTAAAAGTTAAAAGGGTTAAAAAAATACCAATCTCCAAATACTTTTAAGATTGTATTTACACGATGACCTCCTCCTCCTCCTCCTCACTGCACGGATACACGATCAATTATTATGGAGAGGACGTCATTTCGTGCAAAGTGGATATTGCGGAATCATAAGCGATGCGTGTGAGGAATATAGTCTATATTAACTATTATGTCGCCGAGACGAATAACGGCGGCGCACTAACGTTTCAAATAACTAATTAATGTATGTTAAGTAGCCTGTGTGAGAGCAGTTGCCAAAATAAACGTGCTACCCTTGCGTGGCCCGTGCAGAACCGTCGGGTTGATCTGTGGATGGATTCGTGCAGTGGCTGGTGAATTATTAATAACCGGGAGCGCTTCACAGTCTGTCGTGTTCACAGAGGAACCAGAACGGCAGCTGGGGGTTTAAGGGAATTAAATACGGGTTTGGAGTGAAGCAGGGACGGCAGGGGATTATACCGTTCACCGGAGAGAGAGAGAGAGAGAGAGAGAGAGAGAGATGCAGAGATGGATGAAGTGTGTGACTTTTTGTTTGCAACCACAATGTTAAATGGTGACGTCTCGAGCGATGCACGAATTCAGGTGTTTCTGTGCGTGTCGCCATAAATCTGGTCATGTTATCAAGTAAGTGCACAAGTAAAAACTAAACCCTAATCGTGCACACTGGTGTTAAAGTGTTAAGTTGTCAGGTGAGCAGGTGTAGTGCAGTTTGGTCACCGATCAATTCTGCTGAGAATTTAAACAAGATAACGCAGCAAAATCTTGATGCGTGCAATGAAACCATCAACCTCGCGTGATTTAAAAGTATTAAACGAGTGTAAAATCTCAAGTGATGTTTGTTTGAGATGAGTTACAATCGAAATTCATTTTGACATTAGGTTTAAAATTGTAATTTCAAATAACGTGAAAAAGGATATCGTTACATTCAACGGTACAAAATGAAACCACCGTCAGAAACACAAATGCGTATCACACATTTCTGAACATTTAAAACATTTTTGGAATAAAACGCTAAAACCTCACATTTACAGTTGACAATATTTCTAAATATAAATAAATGAATGGCAATACTATCAATTACAGTTTATAAAAATATATAGCCTACTAATAATATAGGCTATTTGTGAATTGCAAACACTGTTCATATAGCATATATTAATCAGTTTAAAATAATATTACATTTTAAACCGTCTGTATGACAAATCACTCCGAGCAATTATTGCTCTTTTAATTTACGGTATTTATATATTTGATTTATTAATAGGCTATGAGTTTACGATGTTAAAAGGTTTTGTAAGTACAGATATCAGCTCGGTGGTTTCTACAATCTAATCTGACCTAAACCACATCTCGGGCAAAGAGGGAGAACCAACAAATGCGTTACTCACTCAGTTTAAACGAAATTATATTAAAGAATGTAAATATTATATATGCTTTTATTACGCTCACGATTTTATTATTTAATGAATGAAGCGCATTTTGCACTGGACTGTGTAGAATTAAAATGCAGATCATATTTAAGCAATAACAGGCAAACTCTTAAAAAGTGCCATTTAATAAAAAATAAAAAAAATGTTAATGCTCGACTGTCCGCAATGAAATTATTCACATGAGAATGGAGAATTTGTAGACTATGCACATGATGATTACAATTAAATAAAGCGCGGGGGGAAACACCAGAAACATGAACACTGACTGAATCATTGGCTGTTGATGCTCTCATATTTTCCCAAACATTTTTGAACGGTATGATCACTAATAAACGTTGGACGGAAGGAAGAACACACTGAGGATGTGCAGGTGCATTTCAAACGGACTAAAGAAGAGCTTCTACAGAGAGAGAGAAAAATCCTCTATGAACATGACCTACAAATATACACAGTATAAAGCACTGTAACAGGGGGGCTAACCCTTGCGTTATTGGTTTTAACCCCACCGCAAACGATCAATCATAGAAAAAAGAAGAGGAAAGAAAGAAAAGGCGTTTTATTGTAATTTACCAGAGTTAGCTAACTAGATACATTAAAACAAAAATATATTTACATTTCAAAAATATTTACATTCAAATAATAAATAGGTGATTTCTTGTATCATTTGGTTAAAAAAAAGCTTGGAAGAGAAAGTTGAATATACTTTTTTCTTTAATCTACCTTTTTTCTTTCGGTATGTATATATATATATATATATATATAAAACTCTCTCTCTCTCTCTCTCTCTATATATATATATATATATATATATTCACTCACACAATATAGTCAAAGTAATATGCATGTGGCCTTTACACCTAAAGGCCAAAAATAAAATTCCTTCCAGTTGTAGTAATGCATTTTGATAATTTATGATAATTTTTTTATATATAGTTATGATTAACTTAAGAGGACATACTTAGGAAAAACAGTCAGAGGTTGACATACAGTTCACCAAAACAGGTCAAAGTTTAAAACATTTGATTATATATCATATGAGACGGTCCATATTACAGTTGAATGGGGGGAAAAATGAAGACATCATAAGACTGAGGATGAATCCATCTCAAAAATTGTTTGTCAACACAACTGGTTTCTGTGAGTTCAAAAATCAACCATAATAAAAATATAAGCTTTACTAAAACTAAAACAAGTCTATAGGAAATTTCACTAGTGGAGCATGTAACTTAAACCTGGTTTATTTTAAGATCAAGATGCATGATTTAAGATGAAACGTATAAACAAAATATATAAAGTTTCTGATTTAGACTATCAAACCTTTTTTTTTTTAAGGTATACAGATAATGTATGCTTCGTCCTTCCCTGAATCACTGGAGGGTCATTTATTTTGCGCAGTGCAGACTGAATTTAGGCTCTGCTGCCTGTTCCTTGGCTTGGCTTTAATTTCTGACTGCCTGTCTTTAATTTAGCAGGGCTACTCAGAGCTGAAAAAACAGCCATGAAGCTCAGATTCAGCTAAGCAACGGCCGGGGCCAAGAATGCTGACCTTGGCGGGTGAACCGGGCCAACGACTGAGGTAGTGCACAGCTATAATCACACATCCCTCAACCTAAAGCAAAAGAAGCATTTGAGCCATGAATATGCCTGGATTAACCATTACACCTCCTCTCCCATTACTGTGCATGTCCAAACATCTACTCTATATTACTTTACATGCTTTAAAATGACACTGTCCATGTTACAGTGCATAATCAACACCATGTACTTCATACGCCAAGCATCTCTTTTAATATTTTTCACCTTATTGATAATAAAATCCCATAGACTTTCATTGAAGAAGGGATCCGAACCGAATCTAGAGATTAGAATATCATAGAGAATTGGGGGTGAATCACTCAAAACACCCTAGCAACCACCTAGAACACCCTAGCAACCACCTAGCAATGCCCTGATAACAAGGCATTGTGTGTGAAGTTTTGTACACACAGGCACCATTACATTTTACATTTTACATTTCTTATCAATTTATCCTTACAATTGTACTTGTACTTTGAAAATGGGCAATGTAATATAAATACAGATATTGTACATTAAAATAAAGAAAGAGTTGAAGGAAAAATTCTCAATCAAAACATTGTTTCTTAATGTTGTAACAATTAATTTTAATAATTGGATTACCAATCCAATTAAGTTTGACATCTTGACACTGTAAGAGAAATCCAACAAGAATAACATACACAAAAAAATGAAAAATAAAATAAAAAACAGCACATGTAACAACATTTACAGGCTGACTGAATATAAAAATCAGTTTATCATCACTATAGTGATAAATCATACCTGTACATGCAAAATAGACAATATGATATGGTTATTGTAAAATTAAAAATTAATTAAAAAAAATCTTTAAAATTAAAGAAAGAAAAGTAGTTCAATGTATATCCAGTAGCGGTGCCACAAGACCTTTACACTTATAAAGGCAAATTCTCAGTAACACCTTTTTTTTTCATCCTAATAATTGATTAATTAATTAATTTTTAAATCTAAAAATTACAATTATTATTTTCTAGGACACTGTAAGAGAGAAAACCAAACAAGACTGATATATTGCCAATTGACTTCGTTTAATTAAATGAAATGAAATAAAATTCATTTACATAAATAAATAGCACATGAGAATCATGCACCCAATATTTACAGATTGACTAAAAATGTAAAAATATATTTATCACTACTACAGTGATAAATTATACTTGTACATGTAAAATGGGCAATGCAATATAAATATGGACATTGTAAAATAAAATAAATGAATATAAGAAGTTGAATGTATATCCAATAGTCAGATATGTACTGTAATACGATTCAGGAGACCTGTATAAGGGAATATTCTCAAGATCAAAACGGGGTTTTTTTCTTGTAGTTTTAACAATTAATTTTAACAATTGGATTAATAGTTCAATTCATTTTGAAATCTATTAAAAAAATAAATATTTTATAGGACACTATCAGAGAGAAAACTGAAGACGACCGACATACACTTCACCAAAACCGCCCCAAAAAAAAATAAATAAAAAAAATAAAATAAAACAGCACGTGAAGCCTGCAGTGCACATTTACAGACTGACTGCAGTAGAGAAAAATGTCCGAAATGTTTTACCTTCAAAGCAAAGTGTGTTAACCTTTGTGGGCTTGGGGGAAAAATCCCTAGGAACTGTACCTAATTTAAATGTTCAAAGTGCCCTTCATCTTAAAGGTGTATGTTGCCGCCCCCTGAAGAGCGCACGCTTAATCTGGCAAAGGTTGAGAAGACTTTGAAAGCTTTCTGAAAAGTGGAATGACGCAGAGGCTGATAAGACATGGTGAGATCAAACTATCTGACTATTACAGGAAAAGCTTATTCAGATGTTTCTTTAATAAAGGTTTCATAAATTTATTTGATTAAAGTCACGGTCTGAAGTGAGCTATTCAACACTGTTTGTAATGCCATAATCTATTGTAGCGTAACCTAAACCAGTCCATGTGTGACTAATGCATCATAGAAGAGGGATATAAAATCACAATGCTGTAAGAAGGACTTAAGCCCCTTGGCCTGACCCAACCAAGTCAGGTAGATCACGTATGAACTGCCTTTAACTGAAAAAATGAGTGTTTACTATTATAATTTTGCATTACTGACACAATACTTTCCTAATTAATGCTGCACAGTTGCTTTGACACAATCTGTATTGTTAAAAGCGCTATATAAATAAAGGTGACTTGACTTGTATGCTCAGCGATGAGATAAACAACAGAAAGCTGCGCTGTGATTGGTCATCGATGGTGAGGCTCCATCGGGATTGGAGCAGAACGCAGCTCTCCCACCTTATCAGGTTGGTGCACAGCATTGCTGCAGGAGAGCCAGTCTCTGGAGGAAACGCCTGCGAGCACTGCGCTTATCTTACACCAGCAAGAGGGCTTTATGCCTCTGATTAAGAGAGAGAGAGCCTAACTCCTGTACCTTCAGGAAAGAGTGTTTTGGGGGCACAAAATAATGTATATCTAAAAAATATTGCATGTTTTGACTCCATAATAATGCACACATGCCTCTGATTAAGAGAGAGAGAGCCTAACTCCTGTACCTTCAGGAAAGAGTGTTTTGGGGCACAAAATAATGTATATCTAAAAAATATTGCATGTTTTGACTCCATAATAATGCACACTTTTGATTAGGAGGAGATTATTTGAATATACAAAAGTGAATATTTTTTAAAAAGTTTAAATATATATATATATAAAAAAAACACTATGTTTGGTCTCCGTAAGATTTGTTTTTGAAAGAAATTAAGACTTTTATTCAGCAAGGATGCATTAAATTGATCAAAAGTGACAGTAAAGACATCTATAATGTTACAAAAGACTTCAATTTCAAATAAATGCTCTATTCATCAAAAGAATCCAGAAAATATATATACAGGTGCATCTCAATAAATTAGAATGTTCAACTAAAATTGTGAAACTCGTGTATTAAATAAATTCTATGCACACAGACTGAAGTAGTTTAAGTCTTTGGTTCTTTTAATTGTGATGATTTTGGCTCACATTTAACAAAAACCCACCAATATACTATCTCAACAAATTAGAATAAAAAAATTTCAGTGAATTGTTGGCCAACTGTCAGATCAGCAGTCTTCCCCATGATTGTGTAGCCTAGTGAACCAAACTGAGAGACCATTTTGAAGGCTCAGGAAACCTTTGTAGGTGTTTTGAGTTGATTAGCTGATCGGCATGTCACCATATTCTAATTTGTTGAGATAGTGAATTGGTGGGTTTTTGTTAAATGTGAGCCAAAATCATCACAATTAAAAGAACCAAAGACTTAAACTACTTCAGTCTGTGCGCATTGAATTTATTTAATATACGGGTTTCACAATTTTAGTTGAATTACTGAAATAAATGAATTTTTCCACGACATTCTAATTTATTGAGATGCACCTGTATATTAGGTAGCTGTTTTCAACATTGATAATAATGAGAAATGTTTCTTGAGCATCAAATCAGCATATTAGAATGATTTCTGAAGGATCATGTGACACTGAAGACTGGAGTAATGATGCTGAAAATTCAGCTTTGCATCACAGGAATAGATTACATTTGAATATATATAACAGTTTTTTTTATTGTAATATTTTTTTCCCCATTATTACTGTTTTTACTGTATTTTTTGGACACAGCATAGGTGAGCATATGCAACTTCTTTCAAAAACAATTTTACCAAACTTCTGAAAGGTGGTGTATATAAACTATAAAGTGTACCTTATAAAAACTATACATTTTCTGAGGAAACGTAAGTGGTGTTTGCTCATGCAAACTCACCATCATGTTGCTAGGGTGCTGTGGGTGGTTGTCAAGGCGTTGCTATGCAGTTGCTATGGTGTTCAGGGTGGATGCACCAAATCAAAAGAACCCACTTCATGTCTCTGTGATTATCTGATCTCAAGATATGCTTCGAGTGCCTCCCATTTTCATTCGCTTTATCATCCATGATACAAAAAAACCCCAATGTCTGAAGTTAAATAATAATGTGAATAAGTAAATAATAGTGATGCAAGTCCACAAACATACACTGTAAACTTTGTATCTGACCTCTTATGTACCTGAGCATGATTATGGAAAAAGAAAAGATTAGAATGAATAAAAAAAACAAGAAATGCAATGCATTGGCCTGAATATGCATATTAGTGCAGCAGGGTCAATCCATCAGATGGGTTGGCTGGGATGTCCAGTGTGTGTGTGTAGTGCTGCATCTGGTCTGGATCCAGGCTGGTCCAGGGGGATGCAGAGCATTAAAGCCAGTGGCTGCTGGGGGAGAGGGGTTGTCCTCCCCTGGAGAGACTGAAAGAGGAGGCCTGCTATAATCTACATCCCTGGCTCATCATGAAAGAGAGCAGAGGACACACACACACCAGAGACTGACCCCCTCCTCCAGCTCCAGCCTTTCTCATCTGTTATCACCATACACCTCTCCTGCCCCATCTACCGTTCTGCTCCTTCCCGCCATTCTTCCTCAATCCTCATCTGTCTTCCCTTCCCGGCTTAGTTCTTCAGTGCTAAAACCTGCTCCAGCCTTTTTATCTTTCTGTCTCCATCCTTCAAGACTTTTTGGTTGGTACACAGAAGACTTTCTATAAATGTACAATGCGAAACGTACTGGTGCTTCAAAAAACCCAGTTTAATTGCTCACAGGTTAAGCTTTGATATTTCAGGACATTTATGTGAGATATATATTTCATCAGAGTATCAATTTTGTCTCTGATGTTTCTCATCAAAATAGGCACAAATGAGTTCAATAATCAACATACAGTAAGAGTATAGAGCTATAAAAGAGCATATGCTTTTTGATGAGAAATGTTCAAGTTCATAATGAGAAGTCTGTGCAACTCTGAGCACAGTTTGAGACATTATTGAGACTTTTCTCAGGAAAAACGTAAGGAGACTTTAGCAAAGTCCATTTAACATCTTCACTATTTAGGAAAAATACATTTTCTGAGGAAACGTAAGTGGTGTTTGCTCATGCAAACTCACCATCATGTTGCTAGGGTGCTGTGGGTGGTTGTCAAGGCGTTGCTATGCAGTTGCTATGGTGTTCAGGGTGGATGCACCAAATCAAAAGAACCCACTTCATGTCTCTGTGATTATCTGATCTCAAGATATGCTTCGAGTGCCTCCCATTTTCATTCGCTTTATCATCCATGATACAAAAAAACCCCAATGTCTGAAGTTAAATAATAATGTGAATAAGTAAATAATAGTGATGCAAGTCCACAAACATACACTGTAAACTTTGTATCTGACCTCTTATGTACCTGAGCATGATTATGGAAAAAGAAAAGATTAGAATGAATAAAAAAAACAAGAAATGCAATGCATTGGCCTGAATATGCATATTAGTGCAGCAGGGTCAATCCATCAGATGGGTTGGCTGGGATGTCCAGTGTGTGTGTGTAGTGCTGCATCTGGTCTGGATCCAGGCTGGTCCAGGGGGATGCAGAGCATTAAAGCCAGTGGCTGCTGGGGGAGAGGGGTTGTCCTCCCCTGGAGAGACTGAAAGAGGAGGCCTGCTATAATCTACATCCCTGGCTCATCATGAAAGAGAGCAGAGGACACACACACACCAGAGACTGACCCCCTCCTCCAGCTCCAGCCTTTCTCATCTGTTATCACCATACACCTCTCCTGCCCCATCTACCGTTCTGCTCCTTCCCGCCATTCTTCCTCAATCCTCATCTGTCTTCCCTTCCCGGTTTAGTTCTTCAGTGCTAAAACCTGCTCCAGCCTTTTTATCTTTCTGTCTCCATCCTTCAAGACTTTTTGGTTGGTACACAGAAGACTTTCTATAAATGTACAATGCGAAACATACTGGTGCTTCAAAAAACCCAGTTTAATTGCTCACAGGTTAAGCTTTGATATTTCAGGACATTTATGTTAGATATATATTTCATCAGAGTATCAACTTTGTCTCTGATGTTTCTCATCAAAATAGGCACAAATGAGTTCAATAATCAACATACAGTAAGAGTATAGAGCTATAAAAGAGCATATGCTTTTTGATGAGAAATGTTCAAGTTCATAGTGAGAAGTCTGTGCAACTCTGAGCACAGTTTGAGACATTATTGAGACTTTTCTCAGGAAAAACGTAAGGAGACTTTAGCAAAGTCCATTTAACATCTTCACTATTTAGGAAAAACAATCAAAACGTTAAAGAGATTGCATTATGGATTCTTATTTTCTATGGTAAGAAACCTATATTGGAATATAAAGAGCCTATAAATGCATCATCAAAACCATATTTAATCTCCAAAGATCCATAAATTCCAAAATAACAACTGAAGAAATTTTAATAATTGTTTTTTTTTTTTTTTTTTAAGTATTATTGGCTCATTATATTTGCTTGCTTATAAATCTGAACTCCAAAACATCCAAATGGTTGGATCAATTTGGTCAGATCTCATTAGGGATTTTCATTTTCTGTGGGTAGAAACCAATATGTCAATACGAAGAACCTATAGATTCATTGTCAAAAACATGTTTGATGTCCAAAGAACCACAAACACAGTTCCAGTGTGCTCCAAAAGGAACCACTGAAGAACCTTATATTTAAAAGAACTGATTATCTGTTCATTTTGTTCGCTTACATGTGAATGTGCAAATGACGGGCCAATTTTTGTCAGACTATAAATTCAATGCACATCTTTATGAATGAAATGTGTTTTTTCGCAACGATTCTCCATATATCTCAGGCGGGGATCGTGTTCCCTTTTCTCTGGCTTTTCTGTCTTTCACAACTCCTTATTTTGTGGAATCAGGCCACAGAGTCTGGCCTAGTCTCACGGTTCCTCTCTTCCACCATCTCATCGAGGGGAGGGGCTTCCTTGGCAGTGCCAGGCTCTGTTTGGTAGAATGGGTCCAAATTAACATGAATATTCATGAGCCCAGCACCCCTCCCTTTCCTTTCCCAACAGCGCATCAACACTTGGTAGCAGCACATGGCGGGACAGCTGTTGCAGGCCAAAGCGGGCATCTGTGCACAGAGAGACAGAGATATGGACCGGGGCGAGAGGAAGAGGTGTGGACATCTGTAGCCAGGGATTGACAAACGCTTGGATGGATGAAGAAGAGAGGCGAGACGAGAAGGAAAAATAGGAAGTTGGACTAGGACAAGGAAGCAGGATTATTTGAACAGATGACAGGGATGTTCTAGTGAGCGAGAGAAAGAGATCGGTGGAATATGATTCTTGCATTAAAACTAGAATTTAATCTATAAAAGAACCTTTTATAGATAAAAACAGAATGTAAAAGTCTCCTCCAATATGCTAGCATGTTGATATACGGTTGCTAGGTCAAAAAAGTCCACCACTATGATCGTGTGGTCTCTAGATGTGGCTCAAGTTCCTTGTTCAATGCAAATCTATTGGACTTTTTCACCTGTTTTATCGTTCACCAAGTGAAAATCGTAGAAACATAACAGCAAACCTCTCAACCAAGCGGCAACCTCCCTCTCTCTCTCTCGTGAAGCCAACACGGAAGTGACTTAAACTGTAATTCGTCAACTGGCCGCTAGAGGCTGGCTGCAAAAGGGAGTCAATCCCATAGACTCCCCATGTTAAAATGCCCAATTTTACAGCAGAAAAAAAACATGTTTACAGCCTGTTTCAAAAAAAGATTTTGGTCTATATAGCTAATTTTGCCCTTCGTGCCAACTGTGAGGGGGGTGAATTTTTTTATAACTCATCCGTTTAAATTATATTAAGCCTTAAAGTTCTGCATAATTAAGGGCGTGGCCACTTGAGTGACAGGTGGATTACTGCTGCTGTCACCACCGTCGAGCTAGGTGGGCGTGGCTTCAGTAACCAGCTCCCGCCTTTTTGCCCATTTTCGATTATCCGGGAGTGACACGCTGCCAAGATGGCGATGGCCCACTCCGCCCACTTTGAGCTTCAAAAACGCTCTTCAGAAAACTACGGGTGACGTCACGGACACTACGTCCATGTTTTTATACAGTCTATGCTCTCAACATGATTTAAAGAATATTCCCCACAGTAAAGTTTAATACTCAGGAGGTTAGGGTTTGATCAGACCACTAACCCCAAGTATTGTGTTAGTAAACTCCGCTAATAAAAGTTCTTCAGTGGTTCTTTAAGACCTTTATGTGAAGAACTATTTCTAGGGGACATTTACACAAAGTGTTTTTTCATTGAAAAACGCGAGATGGGAGGACTGAAATGGAATTTTAAAAAGCAAGGTCTTGAGATGCGTTTTTAAAAAGTTGAACTTATTTTAACATGAGCGCCTCGTTTTTAAAAAGCTGACCATGTGAGGAACACTGCAAAAGACACGAGACGCGAGAACAATGGTCAAAGACATCTAGCGCTTATATACAGAAAAACTATGGAAAAGTAGTGCAGCGAAATGCAAAAACTAAATAAAATTTCGTTTTTCGCAAAGTTTCTCCATATATCTTGGGCAGTGTAATAATGTGGATATCTTCTGGTCTCTATATGGTTAAAGTCACATGATTCTGAGGAATATTCCCTAAAATAAAGTTGAATACTCAGGGTTAGGGGTTTGTTCAGATGACTAAGCCTAAGTATTGGCTTAGTAAATCCATTAATAAAAGTTTCTCAATGGTTCTTTAGCATCTTCATTTTTAGGGGGCCATTCACACAGAAAGCGAAACGCGAGATCCAAGCAATGAAATGGAGTAAAAAAAAACTTGAGATGCATTTTTAAAACTTGAACTTTTTTCAACTTGAGCACCACATTTTTAGAACGCCATTTGAGTGTGAAACGCTGTAAAAGACTCAATATGTGAACGTAACGGTCAAAGATGTCCATCTTCTAGCATATACAGTATATACATTAAAAAAAATCGAAAAGTAATGCAGTGAACGGCAAAAACTTATTCTTTGTGAATAGCCCTTGATTTGACTCTATGGTTCTTTGGAGGCTCAGTAAGTTCTTGACGTTTCAGATCAGTCTGTTGATTTCTGGGTTCTTTAAAGCACCAATACATGGATGGTTTTCTACAAAACTAGAGAATAATGGTTCTTTGTGGAACTTAAGCTGGTTCTTCTATGACATCAGGCTGTAAAAGCCTTTTTGGTCCCAACTGGAATCGAAACCAAAGTTGTTCAATCTCTAGAAACCCCAACCTGACACAAAGCCGTTCTCTTTATAATCTCCCCATGATTTTGCCACCCTTCAACATCAAACTCCAGTGTGCTCTATGTTTTTCCTCAAATGACTTAAGCTCGCTATCAGTCTTATTCCACACACACACACACACACACACACACACACACACACACACACACACAGTCACACAAACGGGGCGCCTGGTTCTCGCTGCCCTACATAGGCAGTAGCACAGCAGGCAGTCTCTATGAAAGGCCCATGAGGTTTAAACTGTGTCAGATCCCCTGATAAGGCTCTGTATACAGAAGTCTCTGAAATCCCTCATCTGAGGACCCTCTGTGTTTAGGGGCTGTGCTTTACATCACTTTCCATGATTAATTAGGCTTAATTGAAAAAGGGAAAGTGGCACAAAAATGTAAATATTCCCAGATCCATCATGGTGGAACCAAAAATAATGCCATGTTTTGATTAAAAAATAGCTGCTGTTTTAAAGCAAAAAATGTAATCATTAATTAGGATATTGATTTTAACAGCCCCAATTTAATTATTATATTAATATTCTTTGTAGTTGTGTCTTAACAGACTTTTTCTACCTTGTTAAATTAAATTATTAAATTAAATTAAAATAAATTGAATTAGTTAACCTAATGCAATTTAGTATTAAATAAAACTAATAATTTTTTTTATTAATTAATACAAATTTATTTTATTTTACCTGATTTTTGTCGCTCCAGTCTTTAGGAAGGCCATATAATGTTGTGAAAGGATCGAAGCAAAGGAAACTTTATGCTTTTCCTATTTCATACAATCGATAGTGTAAAAAGTGAAGTTAAATACTTACTAAAACAATAGTCCAATCAAAGTGCATTTAGCAATTCAACAGACAACAAACTCATTTACAAGCAGCTTTAAGAGAACTTCATCCAAAGAAAATACCGTACAAGCAAAACAAATCTTCGATAGATAGATAAATAGATAGATATAGATAGATAGATAGATAGATAGATAGATAGATAGATAGATAGATAGATAGATAGATAGATAGATAGATAGATAGATAGATAGATAGATAGATAGATAGATAGATAGTAAACTGATGTTTGATCGCTGTCTGGTGTAAAATGAGGATAAGGAAGTTGTAAAAAAGTGGGAGACATTGTGCTAAGCAAGTGAAAGAGAGCGAAAAGAAAGAGAGGGTGGTCATACCATCAGCCACGACCTGGCAGAGAAGCCATAACTCAGCTGCCACCTGAACCCTGGGTCATGCTGCCTGTCCAGTGCCATTCCCGCGCCCTCCTGCCAGAAGAAATCCTCTTCCTGGGATGGCGGAAAAAATTAATAAATAAAAAGAAGATCGCAGAGCGAGCACCAATCAGGAGGAGCGTGCGGGCAGGATGCAGCCAGCATGCATGCCTGTGTTTGTGTGAGTATGTGTTAGCGAGAGGGAGAGAGGACTTTGACATAGAAAACACCAGGAAGTGCAATCCGGGCAGCTGTAGCCATACGGAGCAGCGCCAGCCGCCCGCCTGCCATCAGCAGACGCACTGACATACCGATCCTACACAGCCAACCAACACTGGGCTCTGAGTGTCAGCAGAGTGTTTGTGTGAACATACAGACAAATATTTACTTCAAAGACAGCATTTACAGGAGCAACATGATTCATGTTGGATATGCATTGACTTGCTTGTTAATCTACACACTTCTACACAATTTACCTGCCTCATTTTTTATTTGAATTTACTTTTGTGAAATTTAATTGCCAATACAACAGTGCAAACATATTGTGTTTGCTCATTTTTGCTGTTTGACACAGTCTCTCATGAACGATCAAATGAGGCCTGTTGTACGCGATAACTGGAAGCCGACGTGTATTTTTCAGATTGTTTGGCTGGATAAATTGTGATCCTATAATAATTTTAAGTATGTTTTACAGTTCATTTACACTGAGAATTTCCCTACCGAAGGGGACAACCCACCCCCAGACTGTGATTGTGCCCTCGTCACGCCACTTCTCCCCTGCCCCTCAGGAGGCCTGTCAATAAATATTAGGCCAATAAATCAGCAGATATTTAGCCATAAATGTTGCTTAGATGTCAGTAAAAATTTTTATTAAAAAACAACTACAGACAGCTTTATCAATGAATTGTATGTATATATATATATATATATATAGAGAGAGAGATAGAGAGAGAGATAGATAGATGGATAGATTTTTTATATATAAAGGTGGTGTAAAATGAGCATTCATTTAAATAAATAAACTTTTTTCTATTTGGTTATATAAAATATTTTTATAAATAAAAATAAAAAAGACAAATTGTATTTAAAACCATTTCATTTATGTAAAGAATATAAATAAAATAAAAATAGATATACAATTTTCATTTATATAAAATAAAATTATATAAAATATATACATAAAATAAAAATAAACAAAATAAACAAATTGATTTAATATTATTTCTGTTCTTTAAAATATATAAATACAATTATATAAAAGAATAAATACAACATATTTTAAATGCTTTCAATTAAAATATCTAAATACAATACAAAAATAATAAAGACAAAATGTATTTAAAATGATTTCAGTTATTATTTCTGTTATTTAAAATATACAAATGAAATACAAAATAATAAATACAAACTGATTTAAATATATTAATATACAAACGTAACTTTAAAATATATAAATGCCATAGTTTTTATTAAATTTAATAATGTCGACCATCCAAAAAAATTGTAAAAATATAAAAATTAAATAAAATATTACACGAAATGAAACATTGTTTGAAGGAGTTCCCATATTAATTTACTATGATGAGAAAGCAGTAAATATATGGTAATATTTTTCCAGTAACGATGGTTACCATGGTAAATGTTCATGCTGCAGTCGCTAATAAAAAATGTAAAGAACAAGCAGGCGTCCTGCAGTTTTATTTAGGTTAGGAGCAGCATGTAAATTCCTTCTTCTTATTATTGTTTTTAATTAAGTAGCATTCCTCAGTTCAGAATAGTTCATTGAAATATTTGCGTGCTGATTATTTGATTATCCTCATCCAGCCGCCTCTAAACGGTCCAGTCATGCATGCATGTAATGTGTGAAAGTGAATAACAGAGCACATGCAGTCCTGGGAGCAGCAGCAGCACTCAAAGCTGTGGTGAGGACCCTGCGTGTCAGATGAGAGACAATTATAAGTCTGCTAGCTACTTGGCACGGCTCCCTAATTTAAGGGAATTAAAACACGCTAAACAAGACTTCTTTGTGTGCGTGTGAGAGACTGTG
>NW_015505655.1:1303900-1304340 GCF_001515645.1 Sinocyclocheilus grahami
CTAAGCTGGCATGGCGTCAGAGAGAGAGATTGAGCGGGAAGCATCACGTCTAGATAACCTGGGGTAATATGGAAATCACAGGAGAAGAGATGTTAAAGGTCCCCTGAAATGCTTAGAAACACACAGCCAGTGTTGCCAACTAATTTTCAGAGAAAGTTGCTAAAGGAAGGTCGAGTTGTTGCTAAAAGACGTTGTGACGTCATTGCGCAATCACAACGCAAAATTGTCACATCATCAAATCTCAGCAAAAAATAAATTTTATATATGTTCATTTAGATTTGTTTGTAAAATAATATGCATGATATAATATTAAAATGTAAATAACTGTATTTTTAAATGCATTGAATTATTGAAAACGTACACATTTTTGAATGATTTCAATTTAAGTTTTTTTAATAGCTAGTAAACTTTACACATTCTCAACTAATATGCTTTAAGCA
>NW_015505655.1:1304991-1316360 GCF_001515645.1 Sinocyclocheilus grahami
ACTAACTACTAATACACTGCTTAAAGCATAATTGTTGAGAATGTGTAAAGTTTACTAGCTACTAAAAAAAACTTAAACTGTAATCATTTAAAAATGTGTACGTTTTCAATAATTCAATGTATTTAAAAATACAGTCATTTACATTTTAATATTATATCATGCATATTATTTTAAAAACAAATCTAAATGAACATATATAAAATATATTTTTTGCTGAGATTTGATGATGTGACAATTTTGCGTTGTGATTACGCAATGACGTCATTGAGCAATGACATCACAACGTCATTTAGCAACTTTTAGCAACAAATCGACTTTCCTTTAGCAACTTTCTCTGAAAATTAGTTGGCAACACTGCGTAAAGCCGCATTTGACAGGGTATGCCAGCCACAATCTCATCCATATTGCTGTAAAATATAGCATTCTATGTAGAATTTAAATAGCTCCGATACATTTTGTGGCCTGCGCTGACTCGCGCATGTGATCCGCTCCGTGCTATCATGTCTCTGGACCGGAGCAGAGGGTGGTTAGAGTGACACAGCGCGAAACCAGACTTCTTTATTTCCTCAATGGAAAGCATGTTTACACTGTTTGAATCGTTCCCTGTCCCCTATATAGTGCACTTCGTGCCATTCACTGTACAGAAAATACTAAGTGACCGATTTCAGCCACGGCTTCAGCATCTATTTTATAGCGTAGGGGGCGGGCGCTTCTGATTCTAGAGAGCATTTGATTGGACAGAAAGTTTGATGAGAAGCTGAAGTACGATGTGACGTCAAAAAAAAAATTGGTTGAGCCGTTTTTGCGGAAGTGACAAACTGCACGCTTTGAATGCTTATATCTTCTAAATGCGAATCTTGTCACTGTTTTGGAGCACACTGCCTTATAGATAACCTTAAGACTAACATATTGATACTAACACCCAAAAAACTTTAATTTTGATTTCATGGGGACTTTAAACTGAGACAAGCTTCAGCTGTCATTTAAACAGTTGTGTTTGTTTGAATGCAAATAGATGCACAGAAATACTGCGGCCTGTTATATTCCATAAATATACTTGTATCCAAACAATCATGTATATAAGGTGGAAATATTATCTCATTTTAAAGCTGCAGTCAGTAACTTTTAGCGCTCTAGCGATTTATAAACAGAACTGCGTGTGTCTTGCAGAAGAACATTGCAGCCGGAGCTACTTCTCTCTGTTTATGTCTATGGCGAATCACGCAGGTACTGGGCTCCTCCACAGCGGTACCTGCCCGAACCGGTTTAAATAGTCCGAATATAAACACTTATTAGGTGTACCGTAGTGATTCAGGACAAGCCAAAAACACAGTTTGGAAAATGGATTCATGGTGTACTCGCTTATTATATACATTTAATAAATTTTGAACATAAAAAAAGTTACGGACTGCAGCTTTAAGTCAACATAATATAATTTAAGTTGAAATGATTTGCACTTAAAAATTTAATACTGAACTTTGAAAAGTTTTTAAGTTAAAGTCTGCAAACTGTTTTTAAGTAAAAGCAAACAGTTTTTTTTCCAGGCCTGGAAAAGTCATGTAAATCTTAACATTTACATTTATGAATTTAGCTGACACTTTTCACTTTTATCCAAAGTGATTTACAAATAAAATCTTAAAAGTCATGGAAATTTCAAAAGTAAACATGCAGTTTTCTAATAAAACTATTTCTAGGTGTAAAATATGGATTATAGATAATGCTACATGTACACTTGCTCACAAGCTTTATTTATGAATCTTTTGAATAGGCAATTTTTTTTATTCAATCAGCTAAAATGGTTCATTCATTGGTGTCAGTGATTCATTAGCGAATCAGTTTGATCAAACAGGGGAATCCTGAACTAATTTTTCCTATCAGGATTACAGGGGTCCAATGCCTCTAAAAGGTTAGGTTAGAAAACTTTACTGATCCCTATGAATCATTTGCCACCATTCAACTATACATTACAAAAAATACAAAACAGTTCAACATTACATTCACAAACAACACAATCAAACAATACAATAATTACAGCAAGGATAAAAGAATTTGAGTTACCTCAACGGATTGCATCCCTAAATGTACCTAAATAGGACTTGTTCTTTAAAAAAGCACTAAAATCACCGTATAATTCGCACTGTTTCTGGGTAATTTGTGCATAGAAACTGTAAACACTAAATTTTGCGTTTCTCTCTGCTCTCTCTCTGAGCCTAATTTGTGAATGCACTGGTTTCACTTACTAAATCGCAAAGGTTTCTGGGCAACGTGGGTTAAAAAAAAAAAAGTTACCATGGCATTTGTTTGGCACACTGGCGCATGCACCGTGCCCAGGACAGGAGGGTTACCATGGCATCAGCAGGCGCCTCATAAAGCAAATGATTGTTGGGGGGTTTGTGTGAGTGTGTTTTCTGCATGGCTCTGCTGCCCCAAATATCTAAATGTTATGCCAGCATCCTTTAAACACTAAAGGGCACGGGATAATGCCAGGCTGCTTCTTATCCTCGCTAGCTTACCATTGCTGTCTTTCCACTGGAAATCATTTATCTATCTGTCCGTCCATCTGTCTATCTCTCTAGCGCTCACCTCACACTTGTGGCACGGCCTGCCAGCTCATCTGCCACTTGATTTGTCTCCAGCTGCCTTCACCCAACAGCAAACCAATTTAATAAAAGCGCACGTCAAAAGAGATCAATGATGGGTGAAACCTCGGAGCAAAGGAAACGGCTCTTCTTATGCGAAGCCGAAGGATCTGGAAAATGTGCATTTCTTATATACGCAACCTTGTATGTGCAATCGTAAAGACGGCCATAGCATGTAAAAGGTGCGTTTTCAAGCCGAATATGGATATTCCCAAAGTGTGTAAGCTGTGCAAAACTCGCACAACACCTGTCCGAGCACCTGCTTCACTAAGAAACTGATTATACAGATCCTACAAAATGCTGACTTAATTGATGTATGACGTTATGAACAGACACAATAATGTATAATCCCTCAGATTGCAAGAACACAACTAAACGAAGAGCACAAATACTGCAAAATGAGAATTTAAATAATTGTAGAAACAACAAGATTCTAAATATTTAAGTCTGCCCAGAGGAAAATAAGATGAAATATAAAATTAAAATACTTATATTTTAAAGAGTCAGAGTGTAAAATAAAAAAAAGTGCATGTATGAAAAAATTGCATTGAATGTGATGCATGGGATGCATGAGACGAAACAAAATAAAATAAAATAAAATAGAGATATTATTACGTTTCAGACTGGTTGAACACAACTGAGCTCTAATGCTGCAACATGGGAGTGATATAATTGTTGAAATTGCAAGACACTAAATATGTAATTCTGCACAAGAAAATAAAAACCTCAAATAAAAATCAATTTTAAAATAAATAAATATCTCAAATAAAATGAAAACCTTCACTGGCAATACATAAAATAGTATTGTAAATTGAACTATGCGAGACAATCAAACAACACGTTAAACATCTGTTGTTAAAACCAAGCAAAGGTAATAATACGAGATATTAATACTTTTCAGACTGCAAGAACACAACTGAGCTCTCATGCTACAACATACGAATTATATAATTGTAGAAATTACAAGACTCCAAATATTTAAGCCTGTCTAGAGGAAAATAAAATATAACATAATAAACAAATCAAACTAATTTGATTTAAAGACTAAGGATACATTTCTTAGACTTAGAATTGAAAAAAGGATGCGGAAAGAATAGAATAGAACCGAACAGGGCTATTTCAAAAACACCCTTGTATCTGAAGCAAATGTTTTCAGGGAGGCATTTCTGATTAAATCAAGAGAATCAATTTCTTAGAAACGTTTAGGTAATAGATTTGAGGAACATTACACAGGTCAGCATAAGGAGTCCATCATGCCGTTTTATTCCTCAGTTGGTTTTAATACAGCCTAATGCATCTCTTATGTGTTGAAAATCGCTACAAAGCAAAAGGCACATGTTTAGTGTACGTGGAAATTCCTGCTAAATCTGATGACAATCATTTGGATAAGTATATTTAGAATAAAGGACAAAGACAGAAAACCTCCATGTAAACAATTGTTCTCATCAAAATTTAGTTTGACTGAGTTGGGAAAATATTGATTTAAAATATAATTACTAAAAATATTCATTTGTAACCAGAAAGGTTAAAAATGTGTGTGTGTGTGTGTGTGTTTAATAATACATATTAACTACATAAACTATATAAAATAAATATAATAAACTAAATATACTACATTACTATATAAAATCAACACTACATAAAACTGCCTGCCTTAAATAAACATAATCTTATTAAATTACAATATAACGATTAAGTTATTTATTAAATTATGCATGCACTGTTTATTTAACATTGTGATTAAATATAAGGTTTTCGATGTTGACTGTGTTTTCAAACACTAAATTACACTCTTCACTATTTATGTCGTTTCACATTGCATGCATATTTATTTAATACAGTCTATAGGCCTATAGGTTAAATGCAGTTCTTTCAGCTTAAGGACATAAAAGCAGGAAAATGTTCCATGTCATTTTAATGCGCAATGAAAGCGCACATTTAAATGTGCTGGCAATTGAAACACGACTTACTATGTGTGAAAACATGGTAACAATTAGTGCTTTGACTCACTGTCGCTGTTGTAGTTCATAAACCTTCAGCAAGCGTCAGGCTGGACAGGTGTGCGTGCATGAGAAGCGTGTGCTGCAGCGCCCTCTGCTGGATTTTAAAATGCACACGTTTCTCACTTTTTAAAAGACCACTTAAAGGATACAGTTTTAAAAATACGGCTTTTTCTAGGGATTTACTTTATTATTAAATAATTTTAGCCTAACATACCCAATAGTGGATTTTATTAATTAACTACTGATTAATCACCTGATAGTTTACTGAATGAAAACAAACATAACTCTCCAAGTAAAATGGTGCTGAACTTTATTACAAAACTAAAAATAGTACTGACTCATAAAATCGTACTATATTTTTAAAGGGGTCCTATTATGCTTTTTCACTTTTTCAACTTTAGTTAGTCTGTAATGTTGCTGTTTAGCATAAAAAAGATCAGAGTCAAGTTACAAAGCTCAAAGTCCACTTCAAAAAGAAGATATTTTGCTTAACAGAAATCACTTTTCAAAAACTACAACGAACGACTCGTTTGGACTACAACGCATATTTTCCGGGATTTGTGATATCACAAAGATCGACGAATGGGACGAGACCTGGTTGAGCTGCACTAGAGAAGGCAACGAGTGTTATCACTATGTCGGAGACACGCTAGCTTTCACTTAGAGTGGTTACAATCATCCGGGTTTAAATCGCTAAAATTGATTTGATTTTGACGCAATATTTACACTGAAGCTAGCAGGCGGCTATGGTGAGGGGCTAACCAATCACAGCACACACTGGCCCAGCTAACCAATCACAGCACACACTGGCCCAGCTAACCAATCACAACACATTTCGTATTTCAGAAGGCGGGCCTTCATTTGATACAGGAACTATTCGAGCCGTTCAAGCCAGACTGGGGAGAGAGGTGTTGTAATAATGTAAAATATGTGAAAAATTGTTTTAATTTTGAACAACCTAGTATGAGAGCCTGTTCTAGTACACCCCCAAAACAAAATCAAGACTTTGTAAAAGAGCATAATAGGATCCCTTTAATAAACAACAACAGCCATCATAAAAGTTACTAGGCAATTCAGTCAAAAGTACAAAGCCAGCGCTCTAATATAAAACATTAAAGTTACATCAAATATAACGTGATGAGATTTTACTAATATTTTTAATACTTTGTAAAAGAGCATAATAGGACCCCTTTAAATAAAATAAATCTACATTAATATTAAATATTAATTGTACCTTGGCCATTCATGGTAGTTCTTAATGCATTAATTTCTACAAATACAACGTTTACATTTTTTAAATATATTAGTAAATGTTGAAAAGAACCATGAACAATACTTAGCATTTATTAAGCAGAGCACTGAATGTATACTCTCACACTTTATTTGCTTCTATTTTAGAACACTTGATTATTATCTAGTCAAAAGAATCATGTATTACAGTGAAGTAGAACTGAAGAACTGGATGCGTTTCTGATTTGTTTAGGCTATATGTTTCTGTCGGCTGCATGAACGTATCAGTTTGGCTTCTCATATCACTTGCTTTAAATATGCAACTGCGCTAAATAGCAAATGCAAAAAAATATATAAAAAATAAATAAATAAAATAAATGAATTCTAGGGATTTCCTTTACAATTAAATAACTTTGTCCTTCCGTAACATCTCACACTGAAGGAGGGAGTCGAGCCATATCTATAGAGACCAAAATATCACAGAGACATGAGGGTGAACTCTTCTGAATTGGGCCTGTAAGAAACCACCTAGCAACCACTCAGAACACCCTAGCAACCACAACAAAATAAATAAATAAATAAATTACTATGGCTACACCCTTGCCTTATGGCAGTAAGCACCACTCAGAAAATGTAAAAACCTAGTTAAATTATTACTTTTTTGGATGCAAAACAAAAGCTGTAAAAAGTTCAACGTTGTTTTAATTTGCAGTAAATGCAGAGTTTAAATGTGATTTGGGATTGTAAATATGACTTGCTTTCTGTAAAAAAATGTGGTGACAATTTGTGGTTTCACTAAATGTTGCTGTTTTAGCACATAAAAACTCTGCAACTAATGAGACTCTAATGACAATCTCATTCATGGAGGCAGGTTTATTTGTAATGCAGATTAATGGTGGAAGCGTTTGAGATAAAGCGCCCTAATCTGTTCATTCATTAACACTGCATGCTGGATTTAAACATTTTGTAAATCAAAGATAACCTCTTCAGAGCAAGCAAATACATACTGTACATGCAACCGTTTAAGTTGATGTATCTTATTACATAACATGTATGTGTGAGAAAGATGCTCTCAAATGACATTAGATGACTCTGAGCGTTACTGTAAGAGACAGGCTCGCAGTGAGAGGAGGGTTAAATCCGAGGTGTTTATTTTTTTGGCACATGAAGGTCTTGACGGTTTTATACATGTGGAAAACAGCTCCAAACAGATTTCAGAGCAAGACAGGTGCCAACACAACCATCTGCTTTGAGTTTCAGCTCCCCCCGTCCTACATGCATCCAACCGCAGAGCTGCTCAAACATGTCAGTAACCACATAGAAACGGCCTGGTAACCGCCTACAACTCTCTTGCAGCAACATAGCAATGCAAAAGCCTAGCAACTGCAGAGCTACGACCTAGCAACACCCTAGCAACATACTAAAAACCGCTCCAAACACTTTAGTAGCTGCAAAGCAATGGCCTAGAAATCACCTAGAACTCCCCAAACTGCACAGCAATGCAAAACAATACCAACTGCATAGCAACGTCCTAGCAACCATACAAGTTTTACACAGGAAAAACGTTCCAAATTAACAAAGGCACTTTTTCGGCAATAAAAAATAAATATAGTTCCTAGTTTGTGAAGAAATGTAGTAACTTTTGATTAGCCTACTGCCTTGGTAAAAGAACTAAAGAATAGCCACAGTTTTCATTTTCTCTTACTCGGGTAAAAAATTCAGGTTATGGAAACGTTGTGGGAACATTGTTTTGAAATGTTTCTAAAGCATTGAAATGGCCCGTTTTCTTGTCATGAATATAATTTAAAGGTTACAAAGGCGTTACTTACAACGTTCTACTAACTTTACACTGTAAAAAATGATTTTAACAGTAAAAGACTGTAAAAATGCTACTGTAAAAACCTGTTAATTGGTTATCAGTAACTTTCCATACTATATACGGTGAATAACTCTAATTACATTTAATGTAATAATGCTTTTAAAATTACAGTTTTTGGAAGTGAAAAAGAAAAAGTCATTGTATAATTTGCAGTGGAAAAAACGTAAATTGACACTCCCAGAATTCCCTGCATGACACTTCATATTTTATGTTTTTTCATTGAAATAACTATGTTTCTTAGTTTTTTCTTACCAGTTGTGTACATTAGTGTTTTATCTTACATCTAATGTTGTTAAATTAATGTTTATTGCATTATTTCAGTATCATGTGTGTTACCATGATGGTGTTTAGTGTATATACACACATATATACATATATATATATATACATACATACATATATATATATATATATATATACATACATATATATATATATACATACATATATATATATATATATATATATTAGTATTTCCCTTCTCAGCTAGTGGAAGAGCTGTTTGTGATGAGTTTTGATTCATCAAGTGACTTTCTCATCACCACCAGTTTTTGGTGGTTATCAGTATTACAATGGTTAAAAACAGATATTAGTACTTCAATATACTGGTTTATTAACATTACATCAGTTAATGAAATACATTTTTTATTGTGAATTTAAGTTAAGTCTGTAAAACCTAAAATGTTGCTACCATATTTTTAACGGTGAAGTTCTGGCAACCACAGCTGCCGGTATTTTACCGTAAATGCCACAGATTTTTAAAAATATATACATATTTTCACCCAGAATATGAACATTTATTTTTAATATTCTAAGAACGCTAAAATGCTTTTCTTGTTGTTAAAAAGTTTTCTTCTTGTGATTAAAACACTATGTTACAAAAACGTTACTTACAACATTCTACTGTTTATTTTCACCCAAGATATAACTTTATTTGAACATTTATTGTTAATATTCTGAGAATGTTAAAATGTCCAGCTTTTCATGAATAGAACGTTATTTAAAGGTTACAAAAATATTTCTTAGAACGTTCATCAAGGACAAATAACATAAGGACGTTCCGAGAATGTTGATCTCAGAACGATTTCTCTCAACATTATGAGAACGCATATCAATAATAGTTATACATTATAAGAACATTCCATAAATATTACTTTATAAATGTTTTGCCCAAACACTTATATAACTCTTAAAAAAGTGAAAGTTAGTTGTTTGAATATTCCCTGTTATTTGGGAATCATTCAGATTTTCATATATCACCATTTTCTAAATCTTCTTTTGTTTTTACTGTTCTTTATTCCCCTTCAGAGAAGGAAAAAACATAACTAGAAACAAAACAAGGCTGCAATAATTCAACATGTCAACGCTCAGGCTGTCCTTAGTCTATCTGTGCTGTCCTGATCTGAACCCTGAGCTGGCTGGCCACCATGTGAAGAAAGCCATCCACAAATCACCTTATGGAGCGGCCAACACGTCGCACGGCTCCACGGGACCTCGACCCAAACACAGGAAACCGAGAAGACCTGAACTTTATGTTCCATACCGTTCCTTTGAGGCGTATCCAACAGACACAAAAGTCTACGTCGAAAAATCCACCTCTATTTTCTTCAGCATTAAGCCGCCTACCCTACACATTCCAGAACCATGAAGTCTGAAGCTGAAAATATTTTTCATCAAAACAACCATTTTCTAGGCAAAGTTTCGAATGAAAATGTTTTCATTTAAATGAGCCGGTATTTTATGCAAACTGGCCTAACGTGAGATGACAGGCCTCATTTAGTGGATGGCGCCCGCGTTTATGAGCCTCATTATGTGAACCTGCGCGGCAAACGCTGCCAGCTAATGAGCTCATTTAGATTAAGGTGGGCTCTCGACTCCGGGGGGGGGGGGGGGGGGGGGGGGGGGGGGGGGGGGGCAAACATGCAGGTGACAAATCGTGCAGGGGGGACTGAATCATTTATCACCGCAGAAACGCGAGCTTATGTCTTGAGCGACTTCCTTTCTTCTTGGCGTCTGATGGCGCGGGCCAAAGGCTCAGATGCCAAGTAGTGGAGCGCTGACCAGCAGGGTTTCAGGAGAATGTAAAGGAGCGACTGCCGCTTCGCAGGTGTTCCTTTTAAAAACTACTAGTGCCAAACTATCTTGGCACAGCTCATTGAGATCTCGTTGCCGATGCTTTTAGTTTGTTTGTCTTCTCTTTTCAGAGCTTTACTCTTTCTGATTTAGGCCTCTTTTTTGCTCCAGTCATCTATTAGCCAACAAAACAGACGTGTTCGCCCCCTTTTCTTTCTCTTTTAGATTTCTGTCCTCAATGACTGTTTTTGGTGCTCTTCGGAATTTTAAATGTCGCTTCCTCCAAGTGACTGTTTTAGTGGCCTGCAATCTCATTAAACATTAACATACTGAAGTTCATATTATATTTATTTTGAGACAAAGTCATAAATTGCTTTCGTTTTGTGCACAAATATCCCATTTTCAAAGGAAATCTTAGCCTGCAATTCATACCTTGTGATAGACAAAAAGAGTTTAAAGGGGTCCTATAATGCTTTTTTACTTTTAGTCAGTGTGTAGTGTGTATGTTTGGGCATAAAAAAGATCTACAAAGTTACAAATCTCAAAGTCCACTCCAAAGGGAGATATTTCGTAAAAAAAAAAAAACCTTTTCAAGAACTACAACGAACGGCTCGTTTGGACTACAGTGTTGGTTTTCGGGCTTTGTGATGTCACGAAACGACCCATAAGAATATCCTTAAAAGAAATTCGAATAGTTGGGAGGGGCGAGGTCATGGTTAGAACACTTGGTTGAGTGCATCAGACAAGACGACGACGAAGAAGAAGTGCTGCTGCAGAGTTAGTGCATCAGAGAAAACCAAGAAGAAGAGCTGCTGTAGCGTAAGGTTTTCGGCATGTCTAAAGGCGGTCGCACACCGGACGAGAAGCGTAGCGCCGCGTCTAGACCAATTCTTACAAGTACAACACGACGTAGCTGGGCGCCGCGGACAGACGCCGAACGGCACCGCTGGTGTTGCTACACTCGTAGAAAATAATGTGTTCGAATTTTAAAGACGTGGTGCGACACGACACTGCACTTCTCGTCTGGTTTGCGACTGCATAAAAACAGTTTTTTCACCCCTGTGCCCAAACGTCTTTGTTTGGGCTTCCAAAAGCGGATGATGTCAGGAAACAGTGGTTGCAATTTATTTTTAACTCTGTTCCTGAGCATTATAACCCCAATTTGCTATTGTGTGCTGTGCATTTTACTGAGGACAGCTTTCACAACATGAGGGAGTACAGTGCCGGATTCGCCAAAAAGCTTTTGTTGAA
This sequence comes from Sinocyclocheilus grahami, assembly GCF_001515645.1. Classification (NCBI taxonomy): domain Eukaryota; kingdom Metazoa; phylum Chordata; class Actinopteri; order Cypriniformes; family Cyprinidae; genus Sinocyclocheilus; species Sinocyclocheilus grahami. Next base: position 1,316,067 of record NW_015505655.1, read on the forward strand.
AGACGGAGCAGGGGGCGTGGCAGTACTGAAACACCGTCTAAGCTGTTCGCCAATCACAACGCACTGGGACAGCTAACCAATCACAACACATTAGGCTGGGGAGAAAGGTTTTTTACAATTTTTGCAGTGCAAGCAACATTCAATGCCATTTCGACTTTCTGTTCTGATTTTAGGCCTTTTTAAGACCTTTCTAATACCCACAGAAACCTGACACAGATCACAACTCATTTTACTTTTGTAATCTACATTACCATTTTGTGTGTGTGACGTGGGGGGGGGGGGGGGGGCCCCGGA
>NW_015505655.1:1316505-1332329 GCF_001515645.1 Sinocyclocheilus grahami
GGGTCATGCACAATAAAACTCAGAAGTGTGCATGTGTAAAAATGTGCAACCTAGCATAACATACAAACCACTCTGAATAGTCAGCAACACCCTAGCAACCACATAGCAACACAAATCTGTTCTGAGCACACTGGAAACCCCACAAGTTGTACACTGGGAAAGTAAATATGAAAAAAATGGATCGTTTAAAGTAAAACAAGGACATTGCAACTTAATAGAATTTGCTAGATTACTAAGCTACTTAAATTTGTATTCCCATATAAATATAGGAATGTTATATCAAAGCTTGAGACACATACGTCTCATATTGTTGCACTAACAACCACTCCAAACACCGTAGCAATTGCATATCAATGCCTGACAACCTCCTACAACAGCCCAGCATCATGACAGCTGCAGAGACACCACTTTACTTCAGAAATCTAGTTACATGTTATTGCTAAATCAATATAGAGCTTTGCTTACAAAGTAATCAGGATCATAGCCAAGAATGTTAATTGCAATGTGGTCTAATGGATGCCTTGCAGGTATGGAAGACTTTCAAGACCTCAGCATACTCCATTATGAGTGTTCACTAACTCTCTCGTTTCAAATGGATAAAACAGTTTCTTTAACTCATCTAAACATTATTAGATGTTTTTTCCTAGCCACAATTGCCTTTGGCTTGCTCACTTTGCACTCTACAAATACATTAGAACTGAACTGTGTGTGTGGCATGGGGTGAGCCGTTGACATCTGATATGAGATATGGATAAATAAGCAGACAATCCTGGAACGGCACTGCTAGAACTATAAAAAAAGCCCAAACCATGATGATTAGTGATGAAGATGTGATTAGTGTTCGGGGAGCAGCTTCTCTACCCACTCGTCCCCCTGCAGAAATCCGAAGCGGGCCACGGTGGCACCGGGCATCAAGGGCACCTTGGATTTGCAGATGTTATAGCTGATGACAGATGGCACTGGCACAGGCACGGGAGCGTCGGGACGGTGTCTGCACCGATGCAGAACCACCTGCACCCCTCTGCCAGTCTACCATACCCAAAATTAAAATAAAAAATCACAACGCTAATATGTTTTTTTAACCTGTTAAACAAAGCCATATTAAGACACTGAAAATGTCTGAAAAGGAGTGAGTTATGACTAAGTTTTCCTAACTTCCCATCCCATTATTCTCTCGTCCGCCTCTAAAATGCGTTTTTTTTCTGTCTCCCGCAGTGACAGAAACACATTATTAACGGGAGCTCAATGTGGTACATCCATTATTGAAAAGCTCCCCGCTGAACATGCTCCCCTCCTGAGAACGTGTAGTTCTCGCTTGGGTTCGTTCCCAGTTTAAACAATGACATGGAGACTTCCAGATCCGCCTACAGGATGAGAATATGAGCAATGTCACACTCTGCATGCGTGCTGATCGTTTGCTTCTGTCTTGTAGGGCCTATGGAGCAGTCAAACATTTCTACAGTATGGCTATGTTCAGATTAGCACACTACCATACTATATATTCTGTGTGCAGTATGCAGTTATATGCCAAAAGATGCAGTATACAGCAGCACGCTGTAAGAGATCCCATATCCCACAATGCAAAGTGCTCAACTTGACTTTATAGTTCCAGAGTAATGAACGAACCACTAATATCAACCCCAAACTACCTACTTCTTGACTTCGGCTGCTAAACATATATATATACATATATATATATATATATATATATACACACACACACATACACACACATATATATATTAAGAGATTTGTGCAAATTAATCTAGTTGTGAGCAAAATGCAATGAAAGAGCTAAAACAGATTTATTAGAATAATCTGTAATAGAAATGAGCAAATATGACCTCGATTTTAGTCCTTCAAGAGTCTTTTTGTCTTATAATTAACCAAATGATCTGTCTGTTTCTGTACAGTATAACATCAATCTTAAACCATTCAAAACTAAATCTATACCTTTGAGTGAAACATCAAATTAATAATGAAAGGTGAAACTTAAGAATATCCACATTTAGTGGATACTTTTTCACAGTTGCAAGCCTCAGAGTAAAGAATAAATTAGGCAACTGTGAGAATAAACTAAGAAATAAAGTTATATTGTGAGATATGCAATGTATAAAGTCACATTTACTCAAAATAAAGTCACAATTACCAGAAACGGGCTTCCATAATTTTCTGGTTTACTCTTAAAATTCAGCTGATAATTCACTTGTGTTTTTTCTCATTTGTATGCTGAACTGGATAAAGACATCTGCTAAATGACTCAATTTAAACGTAGTCAGTGAACAAAGGATCATTGCCATCAAAATCACATATGTATAGCACATGTAATGTACATATTACAGGTCATCGTGTGCACATTAAAAGCATGAGAGACATCTTGTTTACTAAAATGGCATCTGGACGTTCCCTCGGCTGTACTCCGGTTATTGTGGGTGGGGGAAACAGCAGCGAGCGGGAATAGAAGAACCATCCCATAACGCAACATCTCCATGAATTTCTCATGAGCTGGTTGGAAATGTGGTGGCCTGTAAATATTTAATCATAAGACCATATGGATGGTCCCGTTGGATGAACTCACAAGAGCAACATGAGAGAACAAGCCCATCCATAGTGCCTATATAACCGACCTTTCTCGTCTACTACAAGCCTGACTAGCGGTTATAATGACTAGACATGGCAAAAGACAATGTTGTCCTGAATATCAAAGGAATTATCCAGGTTCAGTACAAGTTAATCTTACCTGACAGCATGGCATATTGTCAATTGTTTTCATTTGTCCTTCCAAACGAGTCGTTCGTTGTAGTTTTTGAAAAGTGATTTCTGTTAAATAAAATATCTCCTTTAGAAGTGGACTTTTGAGCTTTGTAACTTCGCAGATCTTTTTTATGCTCAAACAGCAACATTACAGACTAACTAAAGTTGAAAAAGTGAAAAAGCATAATAGGACCCCTTTAAGTAACTCTATAGTCTCTACCATATTGTTTACTTTTACATTGAGCTACATGATAAAGTTTTGAGCGACAGCATGAGCGGGAGCGATAGCAGCAGGCCTAATAGTAACTCTAGCCTTTGCAAACACATCTATACTGATGAAACCTCTGCATTAATGCCAGCAGATCTGATTTTCTCACATGGTCATGTCTTTAAAGCTTCTCAGTTGGCACCGATCACCGGTGTCTAAATTAAGCCCTGCATCGCGCATGGCACACTGCGGACCCCTCTCAAACCCTCAACCCCCCACCATGGGAACTTTCGAGTTATAATGATGCGCTCAGCGCGACACAAAAGCTCTGACATCTGTCTCTCCAAGAGGCGCATTCTAAAGCTGCTTGTTTGTCCCATCTTTACATTTCTGAAAAGAAATCAAAACTAAAAGAAGAGTAGCGGAAGGAGGGGAGGGGTTTGTGATAGAGAGGGAGGGCTGAAGCATTTAAAACAAAGGCCTTTTTCTTCCTCCGAGTGTTTGCTGGTTAATAATCCCATGCTGCGTTCCAGAAATTCAAAGTGGAGTTTCTGCTCATCTGCTCACTGAAGCTGGCATGAACCATTAATAAGAACAGAAGTAGACCGCATGCAGCCCTATGGGTGAAAGAAACGCTCAGGGAAAAACCTAAGCCCTCTTAAGACTCTTCAAACACGATAATTCATCCATTCATCAGCAAATGATGTGAGGAGAGGAACTCTCAGTGTGTCTGTAAAATAAACTGGATCTATAAAGCTTTACCTTCTTAATATTCACTATCACTTGATTCAGCTGATTAATATCACATCATTCAAATAAACATCAGATTATACTGGTTGATATTAATTTTTAATCAGATTTTGAGTTTTTTTGTTCTGTTTATTTACTGATTTTCTAATTATTTTTTTATGGAAAATTTATAGAATTAAATAGGTCACCACAAATGCTAAATAAACAGTTGAAACAATATGTCTGTACATAATTGAGGAGTTGATCTAATTCAATGATATTCATAAAACTTCTGTTTTTAGGATCCTAAATTAAATGTAAACATTTGTAAATGTAAAATTAAATTACAAAAAAAAAATGACATTTTACAATTCTAATATTTAATTAACATTTATTATAATTAATTCTAATGTTTAATTAATATTTATTTAAACTGCAGTACAAAAACGTTGAAATGTGTCAAACTAAACATGTCTTTATATATATATATATATATTATTTTTGTACTTATACGTACAAGATTCTATTATATTATTCATTCTCCAGTAACTTGTCATTTGTGTTCTAATATATTTTCCTCTTTTGTTAAAGTAATTAAATGAAATGAAATAAGCAATGTGGCCAAAAAGGCTAGCAGAGATTTAAAAGCAGCCATCATCTTTGTTTTTCTAGCATGGTCTGGACTCTGGGATAAACAATACCAGCAGGACCAGATCCATTTAAGACCTTTATTTCCAATAATAGGATCCCACTGTGCTGTTAAACTACCGGAAAAGATTGAAGGGTCCAGTGTTCAGGACACACAAAGCCTCTGAGGATTGGAATAGCATCGTTAAAGGCCCCCTGAGGTGATGATTAAACGCCACATGAAAATGATCAGGGAGGACTGAGACCAACACGGACAACACACAAGCTGAACACAGTGCGAGCTTCAGTGTAAATATTGCATCAATCAAATCAATTTGAGCGCGATTTAAACCTGGATGATTGTAACCACTCTAAGGGAAAGCTAGCGTGTCTCCGACATAGTGATAACACTCGTTGCCTTCTCTAGTGCAGCTCAACCAGGTCTCGTCCCATTCGTCGATATTTGTGAATGATTAAACGCCACATGAAAATGATCAGGGAGGACTGAGACCAACACGGACAACACACAAGCTGAACACATCTAAACAGTACATGATTCTCAATACATATTCACATTTACAGCACAGAATAGGAAAATATAAGGCATATGATCAGCGAAGGACAAAAAAAAAGGTATAACTACAAATAATAATAACAATAATTATTATTTAAAATAATATTTTATTACAATTATATTATTAAAATAATAGTTGCATTACTTAAATTATAAAAATCAAATCAATAAAAACATGAATATTGCAATAATATTACTGTACTGTAAAATGAAACAAACGAGTACTTAATAATAATAATCCCAGTATAAATAAAATATTACATATTATTAGACATGATAATAATAGAAATTCTCTATTATTAGATATAATATTTGATATCCTCAATTCATTAAAAAAATCGAATCTACTTTCAAATCCACCAGCAGAGGGCGTCATGACGTCAGCACCACGTGCAAACACATTTGACGTTGGAGAGGTCACGGCGTTGTCATCAAACATGGCGGCCTCCTTGCTAAGCAGCAGGACAGCCTTACTCCTTGGCGTTAGTAAATGTAACTCCTTTCTACCGGCTGTAGTCCAGCAAACCGCGAGCTATAACCCCAGACCCCTCTGGCTGAATATAAAGAACCCTTATATTCCGAATAAAGAGAGCGAGAAGACGCCCGAGTGGCAGAAGACCGAGAAGTACGAGCGCAAACTGTTCGGCCGTTATGGAAGCTCGTCTGGAGTGGAGCCGGCCAAACTCTGGCCCTCTCACGCCCGGCTGGAGGAGCTGATGGCCGAGGAGAAAGAGTGGCACCCTCCGATCGAGGTGATGCTGGAAAACATCGCGGCCAGAGAGAGGGAGAAGGAGCAGAAGCGGACGCAGAGGTGAAGCGAACCGGACTAGTTTAGTCTCTATTGCAGGGCTGTCCAAACTCGGTCCTGGAGGGCCGGTGTCCTGCAGAGTTTAGCTCCAACCCTCATTAAACACACCTGAAGCAGCTAATCAAGCTCTTACTAGGCATAGGAACTTCCAGTCAGGTGTGTTGAAGCAAGTTGGAGCTAAACTCTGCAGGACGCCGAGTTTGGGCAGCCCTGATCTATTGGATGATCGACCGTGTTCAACAACTAACTGCACATATTCAATAATAACACGAAACTGTTCACCCCAGAATGAAAACTGTCATCATTTACTCACCTTCGCGTTGATTTGTGTCTCTCACAATGTCCGAGCTTCCGTTTTCCATACAACGAAATTGGATAGAGACTTCTGCTGTCAAACTACAGGACACCTTAAAAGTAATAACTCTTTTCTTTTTTTTTTTACCAGCTCATGCTGAACCCGTTTGTGATAGATTTGTTTGGTGTAACGTTACGGAGCGACACTGAAGTCGTTATTCAGTGAAAAAAAAAAAAATCCTTCAAACATTTAAATTCGACCGTTATGACACGTTTGACGTCGAACGTTATTGGTTCGCGCTTGTCTCGTGACCGATTTTTTTTTAAACATGTTAAATCTTTGTGTATTTAGCATTTGTTTTGTTTTACATTTTTTCTTAAGTTGGAAACAGTGCGATTTCACTGATGCACACTCACCGTGGGTGAAAGACACCCATTAAAATTTTTTTTTTTATATATATATATATTTTTTTAAGCCTTTATTATTTTTTAACTCTACAGTTGTGCAGTAAAATTCACTTGAAATATTTAATTTAAAAACTACATTTTTAAAACATTGACTTAAAAAGGACACTTCAAAAAGAGTGTTTTAATGTTTATCTTTTACTGTAGAGGCTGCGAAATATATAAAGCCAGCACTGATTTGTTGCTGCTGTACTTGTATTACTTATGTACTCTGCATCCCTTAAAGCACAGCTCGATTTTGACAATCAACTAACTACACAGTCAATCTCGTATTTACACAAGTTTGCATTCTTTGATTTCCCTTGCTCTTAAAAGCATAGTTCATCCAAAAATGACAATTCTGTCATCAGTTACTCACCCTCAAGTTGTTTCAAACCTGTATGAGTTTTGTCTTCTTCTGTTAAAACACAAATGAAGATGTTTTGAAAAATTGCAGCCATCGACTTCCATAGTTAATCTATGGAAGAAGAAAAAACTATGCAAGTCAATGCCGGCAACTGTTTGGTTATTAACATTCTTCAAAATATCTTCTTTATAATCCTGTATGTTCTCAAAATACTTAAGTATTTATATGTAAAATACTTAATGTTTTGGAATAAAAAATAGTTTCTTCTGTGAAACAAAAAACTGACAAACAGCACATTTGGAAGGAGATGATCACACACACACACACACACACACGAAATGTATCTTTTAAAACCGTATGCTATATTCATTACCTGCCATTGGTTTTTGAGCAGCTTTAATGTGCTTTTCGCTTTGTTCCCACACAGAGAGAAGATAATCGCTGCAAACATGGCCAAAATGCCCAAGATGATCGGCGACTGGAAAAAGCAGAAAAGGGAGGCAAAACAGAAGCAACGAGAGGAGAAAATGAAGCGGGACAAACTGCTGGCCGAGGCGAGAGAGCGCTTCGGTTATGCGCTGGACCCCCGCAGCGCCAAGTTCCAGGAGATGGTCACCGAAATAGAGAAAGAGGAGAAGAAGAAGAGAAAACTTCTGAAACGCAGGAAGAGAGAGGAAGAGCAGGGGCCAGAGGCAGCAGAATCCAGCCAATAACCCTCCGAGATCAAGGACTTTCATACAGTGCTACTGTACTATATTGTAAAATTGGTTTCTTTGTATGTGTGTGTCATTGTGATTAACCCCCAGATTGTTTGATTGAAATAAAATCAGTCACTGAAACAACATGCCTGGAGCTAATAATACTTTAGTATAAACTAAGTTCAGAAAGTATATATGCATGTCTGACTGAAAAACTGATATTAAAGAGCTACATTTTTCATAACAGAATTCCTCACTGAATTTTGAGAAGTCCTACATCAAGTAAAAAGCATATATGTTAAACGACAATTAAGCTTAGGATGCATGAAAAAGCAGATGGGTGTAATTTGTCATGGAAAACTGATTTATTCATACAATAACCCAGTGCATTTATTGCTAAATAACTGCATTGATTGTACGACTTGACTTACTATACAATTATGCATAAATTAAACATTTCAAAAATACTTCAATATCAATCATTTGATTAAATATTAAGTACTAATAAAATCTGACAGCTGAATATTTATGATGCTATCTGAACCATTTGATTATTATAAACATTCTTGATTTATTCAAGAAAGGAATATAATAATCAATAATAAAGTATTCAATCCCACGCTCAGCCTTACAATAATCAACCTGTTTAATCATAATTACAACTTAGTGTAAAATGGTTCGTCTAATTTTTTTGTAAACACTGTCCGTTTCCCTTATTAAACCTGAACAGGACTTGAGAAAAAAAACACAGAAAAATATTAATTTGATTTCTAATGCTCCCTAAAATGTACATTTCATTACATTTTAACTAGTGCTGTCAAACGATTAATCGTGATTAATTGCATCCAAAATAAAAGTTTTTGTTTACATAATAAATGTGTGTACTGTGTATATTTATTATGTATATATAAATACACACACATACAGTATATATTTCGAAAATATTTACATGTATATATTTAATTCATATCATTTATATATAAATATATTTCATATATAAACAACATTTTTCTGAAATGTATACATGCATGTGTATTTATATATACATAAATATACACCGTACACACACACATATACCGTATATTATGAAAACAAAAAACTTTTACTTTGGATGTGATTAATCGTTTGACAGCACTAATTTTAACATGTAGGAGCTTAAACCCTTGTTTACATTTGACATATCCATTCATCTATTTACTAACTGACTAAAATAAACATTGATTTGGCAAAAATAACCTTGTGGGGGAGAATGTACAAAAGAAGTTTTTAGTGTCTCCTACAATACCGCCCCAAAAAAAGCATGAGACAGGTTAACACTGGGCAGTGCCACTGCATAACAACCACACCGTGTCTTTGGTCCTTCTTTCTCCCCGTGTAAGAAGTGACCGTGTAATTCTGCTCTGGTCCTCAGAGGGGAGACGCCATTGATTTAGGATTCCTCACAATGCTGTTATTTCATCTTGCTCGCTGGTGTCAGCCTTAAGTTTGGTCAGGGCCGCATGGACCCTGAACTGCGTACGAGACTCCATTGAGTACTCCTTGTAGTTATTTCTGACAGGAGAGATGAGGAGAAGATTAGGAGAACATTTCAGGACAACAATGCAATCTGCAACTTCCATAAAGTGACGACAAGTATTTTGTCCTAGACTGAACTCACTTGGCTTTCTGCAGTAGTTTGATGGCTTGCTCTTTCCTCCCGGTGTCAATGTACAGGAGACTCATCTCCAGCAGAGCGTTAGGAACCAGGTAATGATCGAACTTCAACTTCTTTTCACTGTTAAAGACACAAATAATCTCAAACACCATCCTGAGACAGAACAAGCATTTCTTAAGGTAAACCCATTAACGCAGAAGCACTGGCCTGCTGCAAATCTGTCTGAAACAGTCCTCTGCCGCCTGCATCTGGCCTTGGTTCTTCAGACACAGGCCTTTCAGAAGCAGGATTACACACGTGTCATCTACGGAGTACTCATTCTCTACACATACAGAAAGAGTAAATGCAAAACACTGTATACCCATACTACTGTATAGGAAGGTCACATAAACAATATATAACCGAACAACAGCAATTTTCTGTAAGGTCTGCAATTGTCAAAAACCATATTCAAAGGAAAAGATATTTCCTCTGGTACTTCTGCAGTAATGATGACTTCAAACTCAGCAGATTTTAATAATCAAGTGCAATTAATTCTGTGATTCCATAAGTTTTAAAATAACTTAAAAAAAAAAAGTAATAGAAGGAAGCAGTTAAAATCTGATTACAAAAAAAACCTACTGACCATGAAATATTTTGCAATTGATAATATAAAAATTATCTAAATGTTGTAAATATATTATTGAGCAATTGATCATTTAAAATTTTAATTAGTCTATATATTGGTTTTTGCAATCATCTTTTACCTCATTATTCACTGATAACAATTAATTGTGTTCATTATTAAAGTTGATGTTACCCATTTTAAAAGTTTTTCATTTATTTCTAGACATATTCTCTGTATACAGCAGAGAGTGATACTGCTACTGGGCATAACAGATTTCACTAAAATGCAACTGATGAAGCTTCTCATTTAAAGGGGACATCGGATGCAAAATTCACTTTTACATGGTGTTTTCATATAAACAGTGTGTGGACACAACCACCCTACAATGATAAAAATGTATTCACTCCTTTTTTTTAATCCCCAAAAAACCTAAACGGTCTCAATTATCAAGCTGTTTTGATTTTCTGAGCAATATGATGTCATACTGCTAAGGTCAAGCCCATGACTGCTGACAGACTGTCCCGTATTAGCATATTTCCACCCTCAGCAACAAGTTGTACGCTGTCCGCCATTTTCTCCGCGCTTGAGCAGCTGTAGTGATAACGTCTCGTAAGCAATGCAGGTGTTTTGTACAGTGTTGGGGAAAGTTACTTTTAAAAGTAATGCATTACAATATTGCGTTACTTCCTAAAAAAAGTAGTTACTTAGTTACTTTTTATTTAAAGTAATGTGTTACGTTACTTTTGCGTTACTTTTTAAATCTGGGCTGGGCTTGCTTGTTTGCTTTTAATATAAAAAGTTATATTTTTGGCAAATGTAAAAGCCCTTTCACACCAAAAGCCTCAGGCTGAAGGAAATGTAAATTCACGTCTGTACAGTATACACAGAAGAAGAAAGTTCAACACTCTTCAGCAATAAAAAAAGAAGAAATGTTAGTTTATCTTGTGTAATTTTTGCTTATTAGTATGGTTGAATTGGATCACCGAAGGTCAGCAGTAAATTGGGTTAATAAAATGGGATTAAATGCATAAAGGATATTTGTATAACTTAACATATTTCATTATTGCAGCTTTGAGTCATATTCTGAGTTGCTTTTAACTTTTTATTAATTTTGAGGAAAACTAAATCTGATTTTTTTTTTCTTGTGAGTGAGAGAGATGAATTAATGCATGTTCACATCTATTCTAGAACTAAAGTAACATCTTACTCCCGATTTCTCTCAACAAGGGGACAGGAGAGCTTTCAATCAATAAATGGGAAAAAAAGTATTTGAAAAAGTAACTCAGATATTTTCTTGTAAATTAAAAAGTAATGTTACTTTACTAGCTACTTGAAAAAAGTAATCGGATTACGTAACTCGCGTTACTTGTAATGCGTTACCCCCAACACTCTTTTGTAGTTGGATGTAAAAGTGAATATAAGGGTCTTAATTTTCTCCTGATATCAGAACCACTGAGGACGCAGTGGATTAGTTTTGATTTTGATGGTAACGTACCAACGAATCCACAAAAAACAGAAGAGAATGGCTCACTGTGAACAGAGATGTTTTTGACAAAGTAAAAAGGGTGTTGTTTTACACAACCATTGAGGAATTTTAACCAAATTATGTAATAACATTTCATGAAGACCCTAAAGAATCATACTAACTTATGGAAAATGGGCATCCGATGTCCCCTTTAAAGGGATAGTTCACCAAAAAAATGAAAATTAGATTTTTATCTGCTTACCCCCAGGGCATCCAAGATGTAGGTGACTTTGTTTCTTCAGTAGAACACCGGAAAATGGGCATCCGATGTCCCCTTTAAAGGGATAGTTCACCAAAAAATGAAAATTAGATTTTTATCTGCTTACCCCCAGGGCATCCAAGATGTAGGTGACTTTGTTTCTTCAGTAGAACACAAACGAAGATTTTTAACTCAAACCGTTGCAGTCTGTCAGTCATATAATGGAAGTGAATGGGAATCACGGCTTTGAGAGTCATAAAACATACACAAACAAAACCAAATTAAACCCTGCGGCTCGTGACGATACATTGATGTGTAAAGACACAAAACGATCGGTCTGTGCAAGAAACTAAACAGTATTTATATAATCTTTTACCTCTGATTCACCGAAATGTCCAAACTGTGCGCGTTCTCAACAGCCGGCGCGTGACGCGTCTTCTTCTTCTTCTTGCTTTACGGCAGATCGCAGACTTATAAGTGCATTACCGCCACCTATCTCTCAAACGGACCATCGACACTCCTAATTGAGATTGTAGATAGAGTGTCAATGGTCCATTTGAGAGATAGGTGGCGGTAATGCACTTATAAGTCTGCGGTAAGCTGTGATTCCCATATATGACTGACAGACTGCAACGGTTTGAGTTAAAAATCTTCGTTTGTGTTCTACTGAAGAAACAGAGTCACCTACATCTTGGATGCCCTGGGGGTAAGCAGATAAACATCAAATTTTCATTTTTGGGTGAACTATCCCTTTAATGCACAGAGGACTTCGTGTAGCATTACCTGGAGCGGCCTGTAGGGTGCGCTCTGCCTCTAACAGCGTCTCCATCATGCCCTCTGTCAGCTCAGGCTGTTTGCTGATCATGGAGAAACCATTCCACATGTACATCATCTCCTGAAATATGAAGTACACGCTGAATAGAAATGTTGTTGCCTCTGTTTTAAAGTATATATTGCCTTATAACAGAAAATAAAAGTAAAAAGCATTTAGAAAGAAGTGTATTGAATGCAATGCATTATTCTTACAAGCACGGGAACAGGAAGTCTAATTGGATTGCTGGCTTTGTACCGTCTTGCTTTACGAATGGCAAACTTCTCTGTGGGTGGAGATTTACCCGCTATCTTCTGCTTGTATGTTGGTACCCGTCTGATAGACCGAAAAAGAGAGATAGGAAGTGAACGGGAATAAAAAAAAACACTATTTCCATCCATCAGTCAGCTAATGTCTCAGTTTTGATACCGTGTTAACACACATCCTGTCTGATAGACCGAAAAAGAGAGATAGGAAGTGAACGGGAATAAAAAAAAAACACTATTTCCATCCATCAGTCAGCTAATGTCTCAGTTTTGATACCGTGTTAACACACATCCAGTAAACCCACAGAAAAAGATGTACACTAGAAAAGAGTTTATTTCTGCTCCTGTGTTGGCAGTGCAATTACTTGTGAGTGTATTTACCTAAAGAGATCCACCTCATTATCCCCGAATGGCCGAGATTCTGTGTCTGGAAGCATGCTGAGATAAGCTGCCTTCATGTACACGTACATGGCCTGAGAGAGAACAAGAAAATCATCATAATCCTTCTGCACACTGGAAACACACTGTACGTAATCACAACCAGCAACAGGACCAACCAGTTCAAACAAAAACCTGGCAAAGACGCACAAAGCCAATTTACACAGCTTACACACTGCAGTCATTGTTCAAATCGCTGCGCTGTAGCATAACTTCAATTTTTTTTTTTAAATACAGCTCAATCCCAGGTCAAATACAAGTCTGTCTGCAATTAGACCAGAAATATTGATTAACGCTACTGTTGACTAACCAACTGCTGAGAACATTTCGTCAATCATGAAGAAATGTCATTTTGCCTTTAGTTTTAGAAGATATCCTGCTTTTGAAGAATACTTTGAATCTCTTGTTTTCTGACTTTGTGAATATGGCAATTTTGGTGGACAAACATCATAATCCTGGCAATGATATCCAAATCAAAATACCACTATAATGCTTATCTGATGATAATAATAAATGACATACTTTAATTTAAAAGATGACATAAAGGGTTTAAACACTTTTAAAGTGGGCAAAACATGGAAAACGAATTGCATTGCTTTCTAGTTTGCATTATATACAAAGCAGACTTTTTCCCAGCACCAATAAAATCCCACACTTGATTTACAATTCCAGGTGGAGGCCATTTCAAACGTGCGACGCAGAAATGTATACAGATCCCAGTTAGACAACCATGACATGGGTGTTTCTCACAGACATACAGTAAACTATACTATTATATTATTAAGGATGTTGTTCTTTTAGTAATTTCTCCAGAACATAATGTAAATGAACTTTTAGATTTATACTAAAACTTTAGATTTCAGGTGATAAATTAATTGTCATTGGGCCTTTAAAATTTCTGTATAAACTGTTCTATTGGAGCAGTCGGGTCACCTTAGACCAGCGGCTCTCCTGGCTGAGCAGGTCCGCGTAGAAGTACGCCATCTTCCAGTGCCTCTTAAAGGTGAAACACCACATTAGCTCCCAGTAGCACATGTGATGAAACTGTTTCCAGGCCTGCTGGGCCTTACAGCCATCCTCAAACAGCGCCACCGCCTGGACATGCAGAGATACAATAATGGCAAAATATTAGTGAAGTACATTTATAGCCTCAATTTCTTAAAAAACATTGTCATTTAGTTTTTCACAACCATTTTCCACCCCTCTCTGACCCTTGTGTTTTAAGCCATAGTTGAATTGTCTTCTAACCAGTCTGGAGTCTTTAAAGGGGTCATATGATGCAATTTCAATTTTTACTTTCTCTTTGGAGTGTTACAAGCTCTTGGTGCATAAAGAAGATCTGTAAAGTTGCAAAGACTAAATTCTCAAATCCAAAGAGATATTCTTTATAAAAGTTAAGACTTGTCCATGCCCTCCTAAAACGCCTCGTTTAAACATGCCCCCACATGTCTACAGCACTGTGTGGGAAGATTTGCATAACGCCAGCCAAATGTTCACGCAAAGAAAGAAGGTGTAACTTTTATTCTCGCTGTAGTATTGTTGCCGCCGCCGCCATGTCGTGAAGGCACTGTGTTTCATTTCAAACTACTTTGTTTGGCCTTCTAAAAGAGGACGATATCCGCTTCCTCATGCCTGGAGCTGACCCGTGCTGGTTGCTGAGGAAAAACATCAACTTCGCGCTGTCAATCACCAGATCGGCTTTCACCGTGGACGAAGCAGAGTCCAGCCCGGGGTCGTCACATATGTTTGCCGCAAGCCTCCTTTATCGAATCCGCTGGGCGCCGCTCACTCAAGCCGCTGTGTATTTCGTTGTGAAAGCGAAACTACTTTATTTTTATTTTGACATGGTTTTAGGTGTACGCGGCACAATACGCAACGCAAAGCGTAAAAACACAATAGAAGTCATTACAATCAGTAATTATGTCCCTACTGGATGCAACAAATACCTCATTTGTAATGGGTTTTATTGGTTTTGTCTCATCGCACCGGACACATGGAAACCATAGACTGTATGATGGAAACACAGTATGGTAAGGGGCATAACATTTCTGTCACACGCTTGAGGTATTCGGCCAATCACAATGCACTGGATAGCTGGCCAATCACAGCACACCTCGCTTTTCAGACCGATGAGCTTTGTAAAAATCGACGCGTTTCAGAAAGGCGGGGCATAGAGGAAAAACAATAATGTACATTATGTGGAAATAATGTGTTTTTTTAACCTTAAACCACATAAACACATTGCATTACACCAAATACACAAAATAATGTTATTTTTAGCAACATCATATGACCCCTTTAAAACCATTGAAATGCTATGCGGTCAGATTGCAAATGACTGATATTTCAGTACTCAGCATTTATGAATGATCTGTTCTGGAAAATGTTCTCCTCCCGTTTCTCACCTCGTCAATGTTGCCCTTTATTTCTTCGGCTCGACCTGCAAAGAAGAGGAAAATCGCTCCCTGGAGAGATAATCAGAACATGAGCTCCAAAAACACCCAATGAAGACCCCATATTACGGCTTGACTAGCAGTGTTTCCTTTCGAGCATTCACTCTACACTGTGAAGCATTCACAGTGGGAACTCCTCCCCTTCTCCGAAAATCCTGAAACCTTATAGGATAACACCAGGATAACCTTATAGGATAAACTGGGGGCCGGGCCCCCTGAAGAGAGAGTGTCGGTGATCCTCATTGCCCCGAACTGGCCGATTCAACTTTGGTTTCCAGACCTCAGGGAGATGCTTGTGGCTCCCCCTTAGCGAATCCCCCTCAGGAGGGACCTGCTGTCTCAAGCGAACATCTCGATATGGCGCCCCA
>NW_015505655.1:1332814-1360792 GCF_001515645.1 Sinocyclocheilus grahami
AGCCTCCTTTATCGAATCCGCTGGGCGCCGCTCACTCAAGCCGCTGTGTATTTCGTTGTGAAAGCGAAACTACTTTATTTTTATTTTGACATGGTTTTAGGTGTACGCGGCACAATACGCAACGCAAAGCGTAAAAACACAATATAAGTCATTACAATCAGTAATTATGTCCCCACTGGATGCAACAAATGCCTCATTTGTAATGGGTTTTATTGGTTTTGTCTCATCGCACCGGACACATGGAAACCATAGACTGTATGATGGAAACACAGTATGGTAAGGGGCATAACATTTCTGTCACACGCTTGAGGTATTCGGCCAATCACAATGCACTGGATAGCTGGCCAATCACAGCACACCTCGCTTTTCAGACCGATGAGCTTTGTAAAAATCGACGCGTTTCAGAAAGGCGGGGCATAGAGGAAAAACAATAATGTACATTATGTGGAAAATAATGTGTTTTTTTAACCTTAAACCACATAAACACATTGCATTACACCAAATACACAAAATAATGTTATTTTTAGCAACATCATATGACCCCTTTAAAACCATTGAAATGCTATGCGGTCAGATTGCAAATGACTGATATTTCAGTACTCAGCATTTATGAATGATCTGTTCTGGAAAATGTTCTCCTCCCGTTTCTCACCTCGTCAATGTTGCCCTTTATTTCTTCGGCTCGACCTGCAAAGAAGAGGAAAATCGCTCCCTGGAGAGATAATCAGAACATGAGCTCCAAAAACACCCAATGAAGACCCCATATTACGGCTTGACTAGCAGTGTTTCCTTTCGAGCATTCACTCTACACTGTGAAGCATTCACAGTGGGAACTCCTCCCCTTCTCCGAAAATCCTGAAACCTTATAGGATAACACCAGGATAACCTTATAGGATAAACTGGGGGCCGGGCCCCCTGAAGAGAGAGTGTCGGTGATCCTCATTGCCCCGAACTGGCCGATTCAACTTTGGTTTCCAGACCTCAGGGAGATGCTTGTGGCTCCCCCTTAGCGAATCCCCCTCAGGAGGGACCTGCTGTCTCAAGCGAACATCTCGATATGGCGCCCCACCCTTCATGTGTGGCTACTTCAGGGGTCAAGCACCCTGTCCGTCCCGTGTGCTTGACAAGCTCACTGAGTCTCATGCACCTTCTACTAGGCACCTTCTACGTCTGTACGCTCTTAAATGGGGAGTGTTTGTGAAATGGTGCTGTGATAGAGACATAGACCCGGGGAGCTGTCATTTTCTAGATAACAGGAGTTTATGTGGCCGCTATTGCTTTGTTTCGTTCCTCAGTTGATGGGCAATCGATCAGGAGGCATGCTCTGGTAGTCAGATTTCTCAGGGGAGCGAGGAGATTACATCCCATATGCCCACCATCGGTGCCGCCGTGGGACCTAGCACTGGTTCTGAAACTCTCTCTCTACCCCCGTTCAAGCCCTGGCGAGGGCTATTGCCTCTTCATGGGCCTGGTCTAAAGGCACATCTTTTCGGGATTTGCGCTTCGCAGCCAGCTGGTCCTCACAGAATATGTTTGCCAGGTTTAACAAGTTGGATGTGCCGTCTTTGGCATCTCAAGTGCTTTTGGTGAGTGACTAACCTCACTTATTCTTCTAGTTGGATAACCTTATAGGATAAACTGGGGGCCGGGCCCCCTGAAGAGAGAGTGTCGGTGATCCTCATTGCCCCGAACTGGCCGATTCAACTTTGGTTTCCAGACCTCAGGGAGATGCTTGTGGCTCCCCCTTAGCGAATCCCCCTCAGGAGGGACCTGCTGTCTCAAGCGAACATCTCGATATGGCGCCCCAGCCCGGAGCTGTGGAGCCTTCATGTGTGGCTACTTCAGGGGTCAAGCACCCTGTCCGTCCCGTGTGCTTGACAAGCTCACTGAGTCTCGTGCACCTTCTACTAGGCACCTTCTACGTCTGTACGCTCTTAAATGGGGAGTGTTTGTGAAATGGTGCTGTGATAGAGACATAGACCCGGGGAGCTGTCATTTTCTAGATAACAGGAGTTTATGTGGCCGCTATTGCTTTGTTTCGTTCCTCAGTTGATGGGCAATCGATCAGGAGGCATGCTCTGGTAGTCAGATTTCTCAGGGGAGCGAGGAGATTACATCCCATATGCCCACCATCGGTGCCGCCGTGGGACCTAGCACTGGTTCTGAAACTCTCTCTCTACCCCCGTTCAAGCCCTGGCGAGGGCTATTGCCTCTTCATGGGCCTGGTCTAAAGGCACATCTTTTCGGGATTTGCGCTTCGCAGCCAGCTGGTCCTCACAGAATATGTTTGCCAGGTTTAACAAGTTGGATGTGCCGTCTTTGGCATCTCAAGTGCTTTTGGTGAGTGACTAACCTCACTTATTCTTCTAGTTTATTGCTATGCTGCAGTTCGGGGCACAGTTTGTTACTGCTTACAGCTGTTGACACTGTGCAGGCCTATGTACATTTTTATATGTGCTTTTGTTGCGTTGCACAGTGCTACCTTACTGATGTTGTGTCTGCCCTGTATTCAGTGCAGCTGCTTGTTTATTCTGGCCAGATATGCTAATTTGGTACACCTGACTTTAGAAGTTCATTGGTCTAGTTCCACCCATCAGCTGCGGGCTTTCCTAGCGGCATCACTATTGGTTGGGAATTGTGTGTTGTTCTATCACATGCTTGATGTGGTCTTAGCCTTTGTTTCAGGCTGATCATTGCCGCTCTCACGGCGGAATTGTATACTGTTCCCGCTGTGAATGCTTCACAATGTAGAGTGAACACTCGAAAGAGAACGTCTCTGGTTACTGTAGTAACCTCAGTTTCCTGAGAGCGGGAACGAGACATTGCGAAGGTCGCCATGATCGCTGCTCGATCAGTAGTGCAAGCATTCAGTCTTAGATTTTGAGATTTTGATTGTCGCTCTTATCACATTATACTTGTCAGTATTTGCATATGATTTGCATAATTAGCGACAACTGGCCAGTTTATTGTACTGGCATTATCCTATAAGGTTTCCAGATTTTCGGAGAAGGGGAGGAGTTCCCACTGCTAATGCTTTGTAAGGTCTCGTTCCTGCTCTCAGGGAACCGAGAATACGACAGTAACCGGAGACATTTTCTTTCTTATTCAGGTTCCAATAGCAAGTTGGTTGGAGGCGGTAATGGGTGGGGGGGGTGGACATTCTTATTCTACAATAGTATATCGGACAAACATCTGTATTTGCCGGAATTCAAATGTTTTCTAAAAATGCAAACACTGCACATTTTCAAATGTTTAAATCTGTCAAATGTGAATTTGTCAACAAGCACATGAGTCAGCTCAAAGAGTGCGCACGTGAACTAAACTCCACAAAACTCCAATTTCGATTGTATGTGGTCTTTAAAGTACAAAAGGAATAAAAAGTACTAGAATTTAAAACAAAACATCTTTATAAATGTGAACATGGCCCTGAAATTTTAAATCAATTAATTTATAAAGTAGAAAGAGAAGCAGAAACATACACGTGGGTATCGCAGTCGAAATGGCTTCAATAGTTGCTCTGCCTCTTCCACCTCCCCCTCTCCAGTACCTACACAAAACATCACTTTATTAATAACATAAAAATATCTGAGAATTCTGTCATCATTTCAATATACACTACTGTTCAAACGTTTGGGCTCAGTGTGATTTTTTAAATGTTTTTGAAAGAAGTTTCTTATGCTCACTGAGGCTGCATTTATTTGATCAAAAATACAGCAAAACAGTAACATTGTGAAATATTACTACAATCTAAATCTTGAATATTTTCAAATGCAATGCAAAATTCAATTGCGATGCAATTCAAATGATGCAAAGCTGAATTTTCAGCATCATTACTCCAGTCATCAGTGTCACATGATCCTTCAGAAATCATTCCGATATGCTGCTCAAGAAACATCTCTGATTATTATCAATGTTGAAAACAGTTGTGCTGCTTCATATTTTTGTAGAAACCATGTCTGTCTATATATGAAATTCAAATGCATACCGAAACGTTAAAATTACAGCAGAATTTATATTTTTGGGTGAATTATCCCTTAAGGTTGCACAATTAACTAAAGAAACAAATCTTGCATTAATGATGTAAGATGTCTGCTTTATGTGGATATTGAATGCATAATGTATCACAAATACATGTTACCTAAAATAAAGGAGAGGAAGGTGTAGAAACAGAGTAGGAGGAGAGCGCACAGCATGGAGCGCAGGGTATGAGAGGTGGCACCCGTGAACAGCTGAGAGATGCCAAATTCCTACACATACATACACACACACACACCAAAGACTATTAACAACAACAACAAACAACACACAAACAAGCCCACTGGCATGTCTCTCCAAAAATGAGAACGTAAGAGTGTAATTTTTAAATTCGAGACAAAAAAACACCTTATCTCCAGAAAAGCCAGCAAACTCTAGCAACTTGAGTATCCGAGCAGGAAACAGTGAAAGCGTCTGTGTAATAGCAAAGAACAGCAACACAGTTGAAAATCTGGAGATTATTCATAAGAAATAGAGATGCAATATTCCAGACGAACATACCAAATTGAAAGCCCCAATCCCAAATGAGACTCCGCCCTCTAAGTGCTTGTGATTTGGTCCTCTGAAAGTTGTATCTGATTGGATGAAGGTGTGCAGCTCCCTGCATGAGAACCATGATGTAATTCACATCACAGCAGACAGATTCACTGAACAGTTCAATTCAAGGGCATGATGTTGGCGCACAAACCGGAATCATGTACGGACAGTAAAACCACAGATTTCCTTCACTTACTTGCTACAGACTTACTTGTAAATGAGGTAACTGTTCCGTACTTTGATTCCACCTTTAATAAAACCAACCATATTCTCATCCTGTCAACAAACAAAGAATGAGAAATCAGGTGCAGATTTGAGCTCTGGAGTGGAGTGGAGTTAAAAGTGGTCTTAGGCCTCAGGAATAGGTCAAACCAAAATTAAAATTTGCTAAAAACTGACTCGCCTTCAGGCCATCCAAAATGTAGATTAGTTTGTTTCTTCATCACAGATTTGGAGAAATGTAGTATTACATCACTTGCTCACCAATGGATCCTCTGCAGTGAATGGGTGCCGTCAGAATGAGAGTCCAAACAGCTGATAAAAACATCACAATAATCCACAAGTAATCCACATGACTCCAGTCCATCAATTAATGTCTTGTGAAGTGAAAAATGGATTTGTTTCTTACAAATATGCAGCTTTTCACTTCACAAGACGTTAACTGATGGACTGGAGTCATGTGGATTACTTGTGGATTATTGTGATGTTTTTATCAGCTGTTTGGACTCTCATTCTGACGGCACCCATTCACTGCAGAGGATCCATTGGTGAGCAAGTGATGTAATGCTACATTTCTCCAAATCTGTTCTGATGAAGAAACAAACTCATCTACATTTTAAATGGCCTGTGTTCCATTTTCAGCAAAATTTTCACATAAAAAAGACTATTTTAAAATGTTCTTTTTTGGGTGAACAATTCCTTTAATCCGAGGTTAAAAAAAGATGTTTAGTTCTTGACGTTAAGGTTAAGACCTCGAAGACACCAAAATGCACACATAGTTTAAAGAAAACATTGGAGATGATCTTTTTGTGAGTGAAATTTGACTTGAAATGTGTCAAACCTGTAAGAATGTGAGAGCAGCTCGGTGTAGTAAACACTCGGCATAACACACTTCAGCATGGAGCTGCTCTGTAAAACATAAAATTAAATGTAAAGCTTGTTTGTAATACATTTGATCATAAAACAGTCATTAAATGAAGCATCTTAAACAAAATTTTTACAGATTTTAGCTAGCTTTATAGCCTAGAAGTTACCAAATTCATCATACTTCAAAATGAATACTGTGCCACATAATAGGTTTGTTTGAGTTTTATTCCTCCTATAATAGCAGTGTGAGATGGACATTTCTAGAATAACCACACCTTCTGAAAGATCATCATTTGCTCCTCGGGTCCCAAGACCACCTGACTTCTTACGGAACCTGAAAGAGAACAGCAAGAACTCAAGAGATGAGTGAAAAAACACACAATGAGAATGTCTAGCATACTTACAACCACACGTGATCAGACTAAGATCAGGCACAAAGGCACAACTTTCTAATGGAAGATGGATGGGGGAAAAAATTATTAATTCAAAAATAAAAATGTAAATACATTCAAATAAAAAATAAAAAAATTAATACTTTTATCCAGAAAAGATGCATTAAATAGATCAAAAGTGACAGTAAAGACATTTAGAATGTTATAAAAGATTTCTAATCTACAAGACTTCTATTCTTCAAGACAAAATGTATCACAGTTTCCACAAAATTATTATGCAGCACAACAGTTTTCAATGACAAGTAAAAATGTCTTAAGCAACAAATCAGTATATTATAATGATTTCTGAAGGACCATGTGACACTGAAGAATAAATTACATTTTACAATATTTTAAAATAGAAAATAGTCATTTTAAATTGTTTTTGATAAATATATAGAAAATGTAGTTAAATTTGTACAAAAACAAATTAATAAGTAATTTCTAATGCTAATTGCTTCCAATTCATTTGCTCAATTAAGTTTTAAAAAATGGCACTCGACATGCATCTTTAACTACATATTTAAATATTAGTTATACAATTTGAAACATTAGTTTTTCACTTTGTAAACTCATTTAGGTATATATATATATATATACATATACATACATATATATACTGTATACTCACATATACATACATATATATACTGTATACTCACATATACATACATATATATACTGTATACTCACATATACATACATATATATACTGTATACTCACATATACATACATATATATACTGTATACTCACATATACATACATATATATACTGTATACTCACATATACATACATATATATACTGTATACTCACATATACATACATATATATACTGTATACTCACATATACATACATATATATACTGTATACTCACATATACATACATATATATACTGTATACTCACATATACATACATATATATACTGTATACTCACATATACATACATATATATACTGTATACTCACATATACATACATATATATACTGTATACTCACATATACATACATATATATACTGTATACTCACATATACATACATATATATACTGTATACTCACATATACATACATATATATACTGTATACTCACATATACATACATATATATACTGTATACTCACATATACATACATATATATACTGTATACTCACATATACATACATATATATACTGTATACTCACATATACATACATATATATACTGTATACTCACATATACATACATATATATACTGTATACTCACATATACATACATATATATACTGTATACTCACATATACATACATATATATACTGTATACTCACATATACATACATATATATACTGTATACTCACATATACATACATATATATACTGTATACTCACATATACATACATATATATACTGTATACTCACATATACATACATATATATACTGTATACTCACATATACATACATATATATACTGTATACTCACATATACATACATATATATACTGTATACTCACATATACATACATA
Organism: Sinocyclocheilus grahami; assembly: GCF_001515645.1. NCBI lineage: Eukaryota > Metazoa > Chordata > Actinopteri > Cypriniformes > Cyprinidae > Sinocyclocheilus > Sinocyclocheilus grahami. Next base: position 1,340,416 of record NW_015505655.1, read on the forward strand.
TATATACTGTATACTCACATATACATACATATATATACTGTATACTCACATATACATACATATATATACTGTATACTCACATATACATACATATATATACTGTATACTCACATATACATACATATATACACATATACACGCACACTATACACACACACACACACACAAACTAACGTCACTCTCCCAAGAGGATGTTTGGAGGGGTTTAGGAAGAGATCACTTAGAAGGATCTGCCTTGTGACTCACTGTTTCTTAAGCAAACTGAAAGTGAGCTGATGTGTGACCACTGCCATGGTGAATCCACCCACACACAGTCATCTGGATTAGTGCTGCATTGTAACATAGCATGTGCTTCCCATACGTAGGACATATATGCATCTCTTCCACTCCATTTAATCTATGTTATGTAAGGCCAGTAAAACTCCTCATTAGCCATGACCAGCTGCCTGTCATTTAAAGCCACACAGTTCCATCTCCATGCAAATGCAAGCAAATTTCAAAGCCGCTGGATCGGGTCAGCTGACATGGAAATGACCCCATTTGCCTAAAAATTAAAGGTCACAGGAGAAGGCCTCTCCATGACTGAAACGAATGCAGTGCTTTGGCTCTTTTTCTACCTCTGGCACACCTCCTGAGCGCTCTTCATCGTTTTCCCAGCATGCACTATGTCGTCGTGTTGGAAGGTCATCATGGCCTGCATCTCTAATACTGTGGCATAGATCAGAGCGTGATACATGCTCTCCTTAGCCCTGGAATACAACACAACACATGCTTTTACACACACACAACATGAGATCACACTCCAACACAGCAGGCTACTAGTTAAATATAAAGAAGGTTAATGCCTTGAACCTTCTCTATGCAAAAAAGTGAATGCAATTATTAACTCTATCAGTATTGAACACTTATGTTCCTGTCACATTCACGCAAGAACACGCATTACTTTCACTTTGACTTAGCGGTTAACGCATTTTTCGTTTAGGGTGATGCAAGCTTAAAGGCCTGTTCACACCAAGAATGATAACTATAAAGATAACTGTATAGTGTCCACAGCTTGCAGTTTTGTTGTCTGCCACTTTAAATGCTCGAGTGTTTTAACAGCCAATCAGAATTCAACTGACTTGTGCAATTAGCAGTGAAACGACCTGATAATGTTTTTATTGTTCATCACCTGTGGGGGAAAAAACTGCTCTGAAATTGAATCCAGCGAAATTGAGTTTTCCCAGAAACATATTTTAGGAAACATTTTATATATATTATAAATTATTAAAATATTTTAAATTATTAATATTGATGCACACAAAAATATTTTAAAATAAAAAATGTGTTTGAACAAAATTATTAAAGCTTTAAAATAAATTAATTTAATAATAATTTGTATATAATTTTATCCAAATGTACAGTATTTTCATGTTATAATTATTCACTTTAAAGCCCTGTCAGTTAACAATAAACAAAATATTTACATAAAATATTTTCATTTAAAATGATCATTTAAAGCAATAAAATAAATAACTAATATTCTGTTTATTATAAGTGCATGCTGCAGTTTTGTCGTGTGCTGCTTTAAATTCTTGAGCTCTTTAAAGTCGGGTAGATTCTGATTGGTCGTCAATGTTTTTATCGTTCATCAGCTGGAAAAAAAATCACTCAAAAAGTGAATCTAATTATATAGTTGTAACGTCACTATTTTCATAGAATTAGAACGATTAAAAATACTTGTGGTGCATCTGAAATTGCATTCTGTCCGAGTAGGTACTACATTTGAATTTGAACGTACTTCACGACCGTTTAAAAAAGGTATGTTTTCGCATACTATATAGTAGGGAAGCATTCGATTTCGGTCGTGGCGTTGGTGTAAAAGGTGCTTAAATCGGTCTTCTGTCATTTCCTGACACCACTTTAACCCTTGCATCAAAAAATTTGCATTTTTCATACGCCACTTTAATATATATATTTTTTAAAGCATTTCATGTTCATAAATAGATAAAACGGTTTTCTTTAAAGAGTGGAGTGTGTAATATCCGTCACACCAAACAGAATCTAAAAATATTGACTTATTTTAATTAATTATTTTAATGAAATAATTTCTTCAGGAACTTCCCCAGTCTGTCATTGGTCGAACAAGCAGATAGTCCCGCCCCCTAACTCATGCCATTGGCTGAGACGTTGCAATGCCAGAATTTTCAAACAAACAGAGCAATGTTTTGATAGTTCTTCAGAGAAATTAACCTACGATTGGCTTACTTATAGTTGTCTCTGTAAATTAAAATGAAATTGAAGAAAACATTAAAATAAACTGCACCTTTAAAACACAGACTAGCCAGAAACTGTCCTAAAATACTAATAAAATAAAGATCTATAGTCTGAAACCAAGAATTACGTACTTCCCAGGTGGGCCTGTATATAAAAATGAGGGTTGGAGTCACTTAAGCATGTGGTTTCCTTCCCAGCATAAAGTTACTCACTCTCCCAGCCAAAGATTAATGAAGTGGCTCTGTGTGCAGGACTATTGTCAGACCTGAGGGTGTGATCTTTAGGTAAACACCTCACATCCTGGACAAGGGAGCACACCTGATGCAACTCGATCACAATGGAAATAAAGCATGCTATCATGGGATGACATCTACTACTCCTACTAACCAAGTGCTTCAGAGACCAGCACATTCACAGCAGCATCTGACTGAAAACCAGAGCCTTATTGGGTTGGTATGTTAGGTACCACACCTTTACTAAACAGCTCGCCTGCTCTTAAGATCACTCACACAGATACTGGAGGGGAGGAGAAACTGAACGAAAGAATGACAGAAACACATTAGGATTATAATAAGACTTCTCTCACCGTGGCCGTAGTTTGTCCAAACTCTCACTGAAGTGGTTGTTGAGGAACAGATCCAAGGCCTCCATGCATTCATCAAGACAGGCCTGTAGGGACGTCTGTCTGGAGCTGATCACACACACACACACACACAATGAGCACATGCCAGAGACTTCAATAGCTTTATATAAAATTTATTATAATGACTACATTAGACTATTATTAGTGGTCATTGTGGATTTTTTTTAATGGAAGCCAGTATCTAGAGTGCAAGCTTTCCAATGACCAATATACTGCAGATAAATATAGTAATTTATGATGTAACAAGGTTGAATGATAGCAAAGAGATCATACAATAAGTATCCCATAATATGAACACAATTCAGAAATGCACACAAAGATATATTAAAATGAAATAAAATAGGGGACAATTATCAATTGACAGACAGCATTAGAACAAGTTAACTAATTAATTATTTTTTAATTAAATTATTTAGCTAAAAATGTGTCTATGTATATCCAAATTTACATACATACACATTATATATATACACACACAGGTGCATCTCCATAAATTAGAAAGTCGTGGAAAAGTTCATTTATTTCAGTAATTCAACTCAAATTGTGAAACTCGTGTATTAAATAAATTCAATGCACACAGACTGAAGTAGTTTAAGTCTTTGGTTCTTTTAATTGTGATGATTTTGGTTCACATTTACATTTTAGTGGAACAAAATAACCAAATTAATTACAATGAATAAATACATTTAAAAAGTATTTAGATAAAATTTAAATTACTTTCATGCACACAAAAATGTATAACACATTTTGACAAAACTTAATTTTAAATTTACAAATCATTTACATAAAATTAAGTTATTATATCTAATTATTTAATTTAATTTCACTAAAGCTGGGTTTGTCATATTTAGCTAACGTCTGGGGACATCTTTGCTCCAAAGCTCTTCATGTTAAGTAAACCCACACAAACACAAGCAAAGTCACTTGGTGAAATGAATGACATTTACTACTAAATACCAAGACTCCATTCAGACCTGTCAGCAGCGCCCTTTATAAATTATGAATGCTACCAGATGCAGAGTTTTTCAGCACATGACCACTGAAGATATATTTAGCAGGACTAATTAATGTCAACTGGTTGATCCTGCTTTTGGAGTCTAATTTAGATTAAAGAGCAGATAAACATGCATAGTCTCAAAGTGAGACATACAGCCCTCTGGCACCTGTTGCTTATGAAATGTATAAACTAACCAACATGGATTTGCTTAAATCCACATGCAGCCTGTTAGAGATGCAAAACCAACTGGTTTAAAGCAATTGCATGACTTTACAAGTAATTTAAAGGTATCTCTAACCTTTAACAAGCACAAATGCAATGCAGAATATGGCTCACACACACTGTGTCACTAGTCAAGGTGTTTGATGTTTGCTCAGAGTACACAGACTAGGCAAGGACAGCCAGCGCCTTTGGATAAGAATATGAATGTCACACTGCACTGCGAATGATTCCACTTAAACAGCATTAAGAGCACATCTGACAGCAGTGAAGCTTTCTTAAGCATTATATTTAGTGATGGCCGTTTCATTCTCTCACTGAGAGCATGAGCTGAGCTCAAACCAGACTCTTGCAAAACAAGGAAGGAAGAGATGTGAAAATTTGACATCAAGAGAAAAACAAATTTCACTGAATCAGCCATTTAGAGACTTACAGAACCACAAAGCATGAAAGTTTCAGTTTTGCTGAGTAGTAGAAACTTGAAATGCAACACTTTCAAAATTCCTTTTCAAATAAACAAGCCATCAACAACTCACTTTTCTGTACCAGGTGCATTTTCCCCAGTGGACATGGTGTATTTTGTTGTTTGTCCTCTTCTGGGCTTTGTGGCCACACGAACACCTGCCTCAAGTGCTGTGCAGAGTTTTCTCTCAGAGCTCCAGAGGAAAGTCTCTCTCACTGCGCCTGAAGATGCTGCATGGATGAGGAAGGGTGGGAAACTCGAGCTGGCAGGGAATATGGCTCAGAGCTCGGCTCAATCTACAGCTCGATTGGCACAAGTGGGTGTGTGATGTGAGAACACGGAGTTCTTGACTCCTCCTCGGGCTCACAGCAGGTTTAATGGCAGGAGACCAGAGCGAAGGGACAGGAGTTAGTAGCGCCATCCAGCGGTGGGGTGAAGGAGTGATCATATGACGCACGAACTATTTGTATGTAAATAATTTATTGTAATTTATTTATTTGAAATCTTTGTTTAATAGGTAATTTCCCCCAAAATTGTTTTATTTCTAAATATGTTAAATGCATACATTTAATTGTATCTAATACTTATTACTGTATTTATTTTATTATTTTTATTCATGATTAGGCTAAATACTTTTGTGTGCATGAATAATATATATATTTTTTTATAATTAATTATTATATTTAATGATTATGATTATTTAATTATTTCATAGATAAAATATATTTAATATATATATATAAATATATAAAATAATTAAATTTATTTTTTATTTACTGTGTGTGTGTGTGTGTGTGTCTGTGTCTGTGTATAAGTGTGTGTGTGTGTGTGTGTGTGTCTGTGTGTATGTGTGTGTGTGTGTGTGTGTGTGTGTGTGTATATTGTGTGTGTGTGTGTGTGTGTGTGTGTGTGTGTGTGTGTGTGTGTGTGTGTGTGTGTGTGTGTGTGTGTGTTTTACCATGCGCAAAGGTACAACTCAAACGTTTAAAAAACACAAAGAAATACATATCAGGCAGCTTACGTATAACACATCTAAGCATGTTCATTCTATAGACTTAGCTTTTCACACTTGCAAGGTTAAAATATCAACACAAACAAACAAATTAATTAATAAATTAGGTCTTATGAAGACATAAAAGTATATGGCATTTTTCAAAGAGCAATAACATTATAACCCTTAAAAAAGAAAAGAAAGGAAATTTAAAGCCTAGGTTACATAAGTAGGCCTAAAATATCCCATAATAGCGCATATAAAAAAATCTCTAATATTTTGTACATCCGAATTCAATCTCTTAATCAAAGTTCTTAAGGCCTATATGAAATGACCAAAAAAATTTAAATAATTAAAATAGTTTAACACCCTCTTTTAGATGATCAGCAACGCCAAAAGGTAAAAAAAAAAAGTGGGAAAAGTTTTCCACAACAATGAAATATGCAATATTTTCATAAATATCTTTCTGTAGGCTACTTTACACCACCTTAGTAGGGAAAAGAAAATAGAACATTGAAATACAATAACATAAAACGAAAAGGAAGGAAAATCTTGTTATTCTTATTGTCATAAATGAGTTTTTACAAGGGAAATCTCAGTAAGAAAGACACCAGATCAATAGGCGAGGCTTTGAGAAAATTGTTTTTGTGCATAAATAAAAATATACAATGTACAATGGCTTACACAAAGAAATTAACAAGATCAATAGCATGGTCACTGCCAGAAAAATAAAGAAATTTATCTTTCAACGAAAAATTGTAATAGCATTTGAACCCATCTTATTAGTACGCCCAACCACACAGTTAGTTTATCATTGGACGTCTTTTCATGTGATGCATCGAGCTGTCAGTCGTTTTGCGGCATCGCAACTAGAGGGCAGTAGAGGGAGCTTTACGACAGTGAAGGAGTGTATATGTATAAAGGCTTTCAAATATGAATTAAAAGCTAAACAGTATAAATCAAAATATTTTGTTTTATATTTTAAATTCTCTACATTTAGAAGAACCATTTTTGCTGCCCCAATGTGAACGGTTCTTAAACTTTTTTCTTAGTGTGCAGAATATTTAAATAATCTAAATAACCTTTTGTGGAATGTAAAGGTTCCATGGATGTTAAAGAGTCCTCATGGAACCTTTATTTTAAAGGGGTCATATGATGCTGCTAAAAATAACATTATTTTGTGTATTTGGTGTAATGAAACGCAGTTTCACTTTCACAACGAAACAGCGTCACACACGGAGGCCTAGCGTGAGCGGAGGCCGGCTTGAGTGAGCGGCGGTGGGCGGGCTTAAGAACGGCGCGGCCGGCGGATTCGACAAAGGAGCGTCCGGCGGGCTTGCGGCAACCACATGTGTCGTCCTCTTTTGGAAGGCCAACCAAAGTAGTTTCGCTTTCACAACGAAACACAGCACCTTCACGACATGGCGGCAGCGGCAACAACAATACTACAGCGAGAATAAAAGTTACACCTTCTTTCTTTGCATGAACATTTGGGCGGTGTTTTGCAAATCTTCCCACATCGTGACATAGATATGTGGGGGCGTGTTAGAACGAGTCGTTTTAGGTAGGTGTGGCTGACTCTTAACTCTTATAAAGAATAACTCTTTGGATTTGAGACTTTAGTCTTTGCAACTTTACAGATCTTCTTTATGCACCAAGAGCTTGTAACACTCCAAAGAGAAAGTACAAATTGAAATCGCATCATAATGAGGTTCCCACGATCCACTCTTAAAGGGGTTTAAGAGTGGATCGTGGGAACCTCATTATGTGTTGTGTGAGTCTGCTTTGACATACCAGCAGCAGCATACACCTGCTCTCTCGGATCGCTCCACAGCAGCCCAGGAAGCCCAGGATGAGCAGCACAGCACCCACAGCGATGAGGAGGTATCCTACGTTCAACACCTGCCCCAGCTCACCTGGGGCTCCTTGTATATTCTGCAGAAAATTCAGGATAGACCCACTGTCCACCTTCACCCAGATCCCCACACCTAGAATAACTGCTCCTGCCAGCTGCACCACAAAAAAAACAATTAGACTTGATTTAAACATGTGCCATGATCCTCATATTAACACCCTAAATGTATTTGGACCAATAAGTCACTGTTTAAGAAGCAGACAAGATATAAATGTTGCTGCCACAGCAGAGCCATGTTTTAGCTATATTTTCATCGCACTTGGCATTCAATATAAGAGTTCAAATCTGCTAAGGGGTAATAATGGAACAAGTTTTAAAAAGAGATTTATTTACAACAGGATCTACATTTCATGGGGTTAAATAAAAGAAACACCTCTTTTCCTGGTTTAAAAAACAATATTTTCAAAAGTTGAATTAATTTAAGGCAGTTATCAAAGTTTGATAACTGATTAATTTTTACACGCTTTGTTATATTTAATGACCCCTTTGCAGATTTTGTGCAATATAGTCTTGAGTCACTTCACTGAGACAACAGCAGCTGAGAATGTAAATGCAAATACATGTTTTGGAGTGAGAGAAACTATTTATAAGTAGATAGTCTCTGTGTTTATTCAAGCATGGCCACTGTCACTGTACATTAAAGCAGGTAAACCTGAAGTGATTCGATAGAATAATTGTAAACATAATCAACTGGGGGAAAAAAAGAAACAGTGCAAATAAGGCTGGATATTATAATGCTGAGCAATTCATAAATATATTTAAACATCAGCAAACAAACATAAGCTTTACTTACAAAGATGACACCATTGAAGAGAAACATCATGGCTTTCAAAAATCCAAAGCAACCCATTTTTATTGGATGGATATGACACCTGAAAAAGTAAAATAAAAACAATTAACAACAAAGAACTGTTTTTATTATTACTGTTAATACTACTATAATAATATAATATTATGGGGATTTTGTTTTGCCTTGTGTTTTATTCCAAAATGTATCTTAATCTTTATTAAAAAACTGACAGCTTTTAATAAATGAACATAGAATAAACATAATCGCTTAGATGATTTTGTGAAACAAAGTACACCATAAGAACAAGAAGTGCTGCGAGGAAAAGAAGGTGGTTTTGCTGTAGTAAATAATTTAACTACAACCCTCGTTAACCTCAGAACGCTGGTCGCACAGATCAAAAGTTCATGCGAACCACACAAACTCTTTAATAAGATACTCTTATAAAAAAAAGAAAACTCTAAAAATACGCCTCACTAGTTAAGTTAAGTACGTCAAACTAGTGTTTGAGCTTTGATCAATACTAAGAACTGGTCAACAAAGGTTGGTAATTGTGAGAATTTATGAAATGAGGACGTACTTATACATATATAACCAGAATAAGGTGTGTAATTTGAACAAATGCAATACAATACTGTACAAACATATGCCATATCCAGTTCTCTTTAAGGCCAGATCTGTGTATTAATAGTGTGCTGAATAGACCAAAGGACCTGAGGTAATATTTAAAGAGTCTTTGAAACCGCTTTTTGTAGTGAACACAATGGGAGAGACAAAAAACCTTGCTTTACTTTTCCACACATGCAATGAGGTCCAAAAGTCCAAGATAAGAAATAGCAAGAGACTGCATGATTCTAGGTCACTATTCAAATACAAGAAAATTAGGGACATTGAGCTTGTGACTCCTCACACAGATGGTCAGATTTTGGTTAGAACATAGTCAAATAAAATAAAAATAAATAATAATAATAATGAAAAACTATCACTTGTACTTTTATTTAGGCATATGTTTTATGTATTTAAATAAATGCATAATTTCATAACTAAAAAATATTTTTTTCGATTTTTTTTCTTTAAAATATATAATTTGTATACATTTTAAAATAATGTCAAGTAACATTTGGTATCTAAATATTATAATTTTAAATAATATTTATACACACACACATATATAACTTAAATGTTACTTAGTGCTGCCAAACGATTAATTGCAAGTAATCGCATCCAAAATAAAAGTTTTTGTTTACATAATATATATGTGTGTTCTGTGTATATTTATTATGTATACATAAATACACACATGTACAGTATAAATTTTGAAAATATTTACATGTATATACATTTATATAGTTATATTCTTATATATTATATTATATATAAATATATATTAATATATAAACATAACATATTTTTCATAAATATATACATGCATGTGTTTGTATTTATATATACATAATAACTATGCACAGAATACACATATATATTATGTAAACTTTTATTTTTGATGCGATTAATCGCGATTAATCGTTTAACAGCACTAATATACTGTATGTGTATATATATATATATATTAGTATACATATAGGGGTTATATACACACACATACACCTATAAATATATAATTGTAAACTGTAAAAATGCTATAATATTTAAATATATGCCACATTCTGATGTCATTTTGAATAACGTCTTTATTTGTGTTCAAATCTTTGATAATCAGCGCTCGACTATGTTGTGAAAACAGTTACTGCCAGTGACTCTATGGAAACAAAGGGAGGTGATTTTACAAGAGCATTTCCTTTAAAACACAATATAAAGTCCAAGAGAAGAGAACACTCTGCACCTTTCAGAGAGGCATTACTGTAACCTGATCGCCTCTGAACACAAATAACTTCACTTAATGAGCTATACTTCTGCTTATAGTCCACCAACATGACAGTCTATAAGTTGCTGTCAGGTGACGCATCACGTCCTGCAAAGAGCTGAGGTCACTTATGAGGCCTTTATAGACTTTAAATAATAATATAATAGGACTTTAAATAGGTTTGATATCACCGTCCATAAACCTTTAAGGCCACTTGCAACCCAAGGGTTGAGCACCACCACACAACGTGTGTGTCACATGCTCACGTCTCTGATGTGAGGTCAGAGTTTGTTTAGGTTTAAGATGAACAGAAAGTTCTGATCGGGTCATTGTCCAAAGACAGATGAGATAAACATTTAAAAAACATCAATAAAGTGCTATTGATGTGACATGTTTCACAATTACAGACTGTCAGAGTTACTGTCGAATGTGCCGAGTGTCCTAGCATCACTAGACTTCAAATGTTATGACAGGTTGTAAAATATCATTTAATTATAAGCAATTTTTCAGGTAAAAATCAGAAGTCAGATGACTTGGAAAAGTAACAGCTCAGGCCTCCTCATGATTCGAGGAATCATTGGTCTATACACGTAAATATATTTAGATTTTTAAAAAAGAAATGTATAGTTTTATTCAGCAAGGATGCATTAAAATTGTCAAAAGTGACAGTGAAGACATTTATAATGCTAAAAAAAGATGTATATTTCAAATACATGCCGTTGATAATAATAAGAAATATTTCTTGAGCATCAAATCAGTATATTAGCATGATTTCTGAAGGATCATGTGACACTGAAGACTGGAGTAATAATGCTGAGAATTCAGCTTTGCAGCACAGGAATAAATTACAATTTAAAATATATTCAAATTGAAAGCAGTTATTTTATATTGCAATAATATTTTACAATATTACTGTATTTTTTCCAAATAAATGCAGCCTTGGTGAGCAGCAGAAGAGAAAAAAATTACAGACCCCACACTTTTAAACGGTGTACATATATGTGTGTCTATATATATATATACAAGTGTATGTATACATTTCTGTATGTGAACAAAAGTTGTCTGAACAAACGTAGGATGAAATAATATCATAATGATTTTAACATCAAAAGGTCAAAAGTCAGGTCAATGTTTATCAGTCTGCTGATTCGTCGTGTTGAAGCTGTTGTCTACAATTCTTCCGAAAAAAACTAAAAGATTTTTGTCTCACCATCTAACAAAATCAGCTGTTTGCTTCCATATTAGAGAGATTTGAGTCTGTAAACTATTATTAACCTGGTCACCCGTGAATATTTAAGAGTCCATGGAGACATGAGGAATAAACAAACAGCGTGTTAGTATTTTGTAGCCTCGAGTCTTTGAAATGAAAATGCTTTCTACAGATGAATGCGGTATGTGTAGCCTACAGCAAACACAAGTGTGCTTGTTTTTCCTACATGAAAATCATTTATAGGGGTGTGTTAATGTTTACTCACCGTGTTCTGCATCATTAATCCGGTTTTTGAAGCCCTGAAACTCGACGCTCAACTAGCCTATCGGGTTTCCTCATTTTGTCATTGTTTCAGAGGTAAATCAGAGGCAACAGTGCATAGCAAAAGCGGTTGCAAAAACAATAAAGCGGGCTTTGTGTTGGTCAGTAGAGAGTGCATGGGACATTGTCTTTCTGAGCTCTGGGTACTGCTCATTTCTGGGAGAGATGGAGACGGACCATGTCCCTTGAGAACATGCAACTTTCATTTGTGACCCTGGACTACAAAACCAGTCATAAGGGTCCATTTTTCGAAATTGAGATTTATACACCATCTGAAAGCTGAATAAATAAGCTTTCATTGATGTATGGTTTGTTAGGATAAGACAATATCTGGCCGAGATACAACTATTTGATAATCTGGAATCTGAGGGTGCAAAAAAATCTAAATATTGAGAGAATCGCCTTTAAAGTTGTCCAAATGAAGTTCTTAGCTATGCATAATCTGCATAATTACTAATCAAAAATTAAGTTTTGATATATTTACAGTGGGAAATTTACAAAATATCTTCATGGAACATGATCTTTACTTAATATCCTAATGATTTTTGGCATAAAATAAAAATCTATCATTTTGACCCATACAATGTATTTTTTGGCTATTGCTACAGATATACCCCAGCGACTTACGACTGGTTTTGTGCTCCAGGGTCACATTTGTATTATTTGATAGCAGAACGCATAATATACTAATTAATGTTTAATGCCAGGTTAAGTATTACAGTTATTAACATTTACATATTTACATTAACTGTACTGTACATTATACATAACACCTCATTAAAAAATAAATATAAAATAAAAATATATATATAATAATAATCAGTCATTATATCACTGGATCCCCACTTGAAGTCTAAAAGTTTACTTTCACAAAATTACTTCTCAGTTATTCTTTATTGTCAAAATGAATTAATATGATTTTGACCTATTAAAATCTCTTATTACACAAATTAATCATTATTGGGTTAAGTTAATATTTGCGAGTTTACTTACAAAAACTACCATGCACTCTCGGAAAACAAAAGCGGTACCTTTTCAAAACGTATTGAACCTAAAGCGTCCATATTGGTAAAGGTACATATTAATACCTGAAGTGTAAATATTAGTAGCTAAAGGTACCACCCCGATGACAGCTTTCGTACAGCTTTTGTGAAGTACCATGGTATATGAACATGGCAATCATTCAGTACCATTTTACAGGTATCAGCTGGGAATACCACGGTAATTTGAAATTCATTTTTAAATAGTGGTACTACTATACTTGCTCAAAATACCATGCAGTAGCGTTATTTTTTTTGTAATTCCATGGTATTAACATTTTTTTGGGATGTAGTAGGAAATGTACCATGGCACTATCATGGTATTCTTTGAAATAATTAATGTAATGTAATGTAAATATTAATACTGGCATCATGCAGTGTCACAGTTATTATTCAAAAGTTTGTGGTCAGTAAGATTTTTTACAAATAAATGAATACTTTTATTCAATAAGGATGCATTAAATTGATCAAAAGTGGCAGACGTTTAAAATGTTACAAAAGACTTCAATTTCAAATAAATGCTGTTCAGCCACAGACTGTCACTGACACAAACCCAACAATGAGATCTCATTCCGAATCTGTGAACGTCACACGAACACACCTCACTCAAAACACTCATTCAACATCATCCTGCATGAACAAGCACAATTATACCCACTGATATCTGCACAGCTCCATAAAGAACTAGGTTTAAGTTCTTTACTTCAAGGTATGTCTAACGGTATGTTGAAGGTTTCTAGATTAGCTTTAGGAAGGAGAATCTCTTACCTTTAGTCAAATGTTTGAGGTTTGCAGCTTTGGTAAATCCCTGAGTGACTGACTGTTAATTAGGCGAAGAGTGGTCACGCACGCCTCCTGTTTTTCTCTCTTCTGTCGCTCATGTGAAATAAGAGTTTTTACAGAGAGGAGGATGGAGTGAACAGGTGGGAGTGACACACCACTCCTCCTTCTCCCTCTTTCTCTCTCTAGAGAGGGAGAGAGTGGGTGTAATGCATCTGTAGTCACGGAGACTGTTCAGTCCACGGAGGTTCAGACCGGATCAACACAACAACTGACTTGATGTCAACAGAAAAATGTGTTGTTGGTGCAAAGCTAAGTGTTAGGGGGGATATGCGTATGTGTGTACATACGATGCATATTTATTATGTACTAACGCTTTGTTATGAGTAGGAGTGTAATTATGGATTAAGAAAAACATAGGAGGAAATTAGGACATCACACGAAAGGAACAAAAGATTCACAATTCTGGCGGATCCCAGGACCAGAAAATCAAGAAACTACAGCTGGAACAAAAGAAAACAAGAGTGACAAGTAAAATTATAAAATTACTGTCAAGAGAATTTTGAAGATTGCTTGACAAAAACAGATTAAAAAAAATGATATCTCAGATTACACTTAATTAAAGTTTTTTTCAATTAATTAGTTAAATAGACCTCAGATTAAACAGTTTGGGTACAAGTACAAGTTTGGGCAAAAACGTTCAAAAAAGAATTTTAGAAGCAGAAGTCACTATGAAAAATGAAGGTTCTTTATTAGCATCTGTGATTCCATAAAGAGCCATTAACATCCATGGAACCTTTCCATTCCACAAAAGGTCCTTTAGAGTGGAAAAAGGTTCTTTATATGACTAAAAAGTTCTTCACACTATGAAAAAATGGTTCTTTTAAGAACTTTTCTCTGAAAGGTTCTGAGAACCCGAAATGGATCTTGGATCGCTGCGAAAGCCCTCTTTTGGAACCTTTATTTTTAAGAGTGTAGACAGTCAATGCAGGTACAAAATGTTGATTATTAAGAGGAACAATGACGTCAGTGTTCCACCTGTAGACAAACCGGCATTTTCCCAACCTCAACCAGCCAATTAAACACGCAGCCGTCACTGTTCCTGACAGTCTTAATCTCTCAAGGCCTCAGTTATGACTCAACATCCTCATAACACTTCAGACAAGCTCATTGTGCTTTCAGTCACCCTTTAATTCATTCAAGCAGAAACTGCACTGAATCCAAACATTATCCAGGAACTTGAAGAATTTAGGAACAACGTGATGTACAAATAATAAAAACAGGACAATTATATTAAAAACTACCACAAAACAAAGACATGCAAATGAACGCAGCATCAAACACTCACCTAAATTTAATGAGTAACAAACAACTCTCCTAACCCTTTTCATTTTTGGAGTCAGATGAATAAAAGAGGTAAAACACAAGAAAATGTATTTAATTTAATATTGTTGTGCTGCATAAAAGGAAAGACAGCAACACGCGAGAATCCTTCTACCGGATCACTGGCTACCGTCGTTGGACCAGTGGGCGGACCTTACAGTGGTGACCAGCCTCCGTGATCTCCCTACTTAGGCGAGAGACGTCTTTCCGGCGCGAATTTCAGTTTGATTCTCACTGAAGAGATGAGGTTTGAGCTCCTTCTTCCCTGTCTACAACTGCTGTGGTTGACTGCAGCAATCCCAAGGAGACCGGACAAGAGAAAAATATCCGGGCCCACGTGCATCAGACTGGGCCAAAGGGTTTCACTCACACACAACCTGAAATGCGGAAGGTGGGTGTGGAAATATTCCAAGGGGCCTTCCACACCTGAAATTGCAGTGGTACCAAAAGAGATAGTTATATGGCCTCCCGGATTAGCACCAGATCCAAATTGCACCCCAAGAATTTGTTGCAGCTCAGGTAGCACACACCCACCGACAGAAAACATTTCAGGATACACACATGCACCAAAATTCGTACACAACATCACTGCCTGGTATCAACTTAAAACCGATCCAGGGATCATGAACACATTATATGAGAAGAACAACGATGGTATTGATCCAAAGCTATGCTATCTTATAAAAAATTTGGAACCTTTTACATATAGGTGCTCACACACTGAAACACACAACACCACACACCTAAGGTTCACAGAATCAATTTACAACCTTACCTCACTTACACCAAACGAACAAAAACCAAAAACTTTTGTGTGGACTAACCGAAAGGAAGGAACTTATTGTGTGGGAGAATGCGAATCTAGCATGGACAATTTCACCAGCCCACACAATTGTTCATGGACTGTCCATCATTGCTTTAATTTAACCACCTGTGGTTACACTAGGCCCAGGCAATGCCCAGAATTGCACCCAATTCCTCCTGGTGGACTGATTAGAGGAAATGTAAATAAGACATTATTACATGATGTAAATTTAGTAATGACACATGTAACATACAATATTTCAAATGTTCTCTCTGCTTACACAGAACACTGTAACGATGATGATAAATCCTATGCATGGCTACAGTCACGATTCGATGATTTAATCTCTTATTACAAAAGCAGACTCGCTGTTCAAATTTCACCTGCTCGGTCAAAACGAGACCTGTTAGGCAATATAGCCGGCTTATTTGGCTCAATCAATTCAGCATCTAACTCCTACAAAATAACCCAACAATCTCAATTCTCTACATGGTTGGCAGACCAGATAGCTACTGGATTCCAACATCTCACCAATAGCAACGAAAACATCACAGCCAGTTACAGGTGCCAGCACTACAGAAAGTCTGACGATAGAAAGAATCCAGCCAAAGAGCAAACAGTTATGTCCCCGCAGGTGCCCCTATGAATAGCCCACGGGGCCAAAGGGAGATTTAACTGTAAGATTATTGATGCCATTTGGCTAGATCAGAAGAATTTCTTAATAAGAGTTTAAAACAATGCAACAATTCATGTTCGAAGTCGTTTAAAAGGTCTCTGTGTGTCTGGTAAAAGGGTCTCACTCTCTTAACAATAGAACAGGTAGCCATAAAGATTGAAAACAGACTACTCCCAGGTTTTTCACACAAATTAACTTCTGTATGTAAATGAAGTACAGCCTCCCACAGAAATCAAGATAATTCACTTGAAACCCCCTAAAGAGATATGCTAAAACGCTGCAATAAACAGACAATACCATTTGGTATCTATGGGGTTCTTCTGGATATTTAAGAGCAGCACAAGGGGAACTTTCTTTACCCGAGAGTTGAAATATTCAATAACACTTCCCTGTGCAGTCAGAGCCATTCTCACAAATTATTACTGATGATCAGCATCACAGGGTTCCTGCTTTTCATGAACCAAGAAGCATAAACATGTGAAATGATTTTTGTTTAGATAAATGCATTAGTCTTATACAATGCTTCCATCAGTACAATTTACTTCTGTTTTAGTGCACATATTCTGAACGACTGAGTATTTGTTGTAGTTTTGGAATGTTTACATGTAGACATATGCATTTAAAATAGCTTCAGGTATGTGAAATATGACCGTTGACTTACTATTGAAACGAGAGAGAAAAAAGGAAATGTTTATATTATCAACACCACCAACTAAGAATCTACAAATACAAGCATGTATTTATACATAAGTAGTATATGTATGCTGAATCATGTTGAACCTTGAAGGAAATAATGTCCCTCTGCTTAGAATTTCAGCTTACCTAGATTCTAAAAGTTTGAGTTAAAAAGAATAAATTCTGAGTTAAATAGAAGAAAATAAATTGATAACACTTAAAGGGACAGTTCACCCAAAAATGAAAATTCTGTCATTTACTCACCCTCAAGTTCTTCCAAACCTGTGTGAGTTTCGTTCTTTTGAGCACAAAAAAATTGGAGAATGTTGGTAACCAAAGAGTTCACAGTAGCCATTGACTTCCATAGCATGGGAAAATAAAATACTATGAAAGTCAATAGCTACCGTCAACTGTTTGGTTACCAACATTCTTCAAAATATATATATATTTTTTTTCAACAGCTGAAAGAAACTCACACAGGTTTGGAACAACTTGAGTGTGAGTAAATGACAGAATTTTCATTTTTGAGTGAACTATCCCTTTAAAGGAACAGTTCACCCAAAAATGAAAATTGGCTGAAAATTATCATCAGGCCTTCCGAGATGTAGATGAGCTGGTTTGTTGACTACATCACTTGCTCGCCAATGGATCCTCTGTAGTAAATGGGTGCCGTCAGAATGAGAGTCCAAACAGCTGATAAAAACATCACAATAATCCACAAGTAACCCACACAACTCAATTAATGTCTTAAAATCTGAATGTTTGTAATAAACATCCATGATTACAAAGTTTTTAACTTCAAACTGTTGTTTCTGGCTAAGTCCAAAATCTGTAATATTGATTCCTCCAGTAAAAATGTCTCGTCTGAATCAAAAGAGAAATATGCACAGATCAAGCGAAAATGGTCTAAAACAGTTCTAAACAAATATGTGGATGTTGATGTGAGATGGCAACAGGAGACGGACTCTATCTCTGGCGGAAACGTTATTACGGATTACGGTAATGTTTTTATCAGCTGTTTGGACCCTCATTCTGACGGCACCCATTCACTGCAGAGCATCCATTGGTGAGCAAGTGATGTAATGCTACATTTCTCCAAATCTGTTCTGATGAAGAAAAAAATGCATCTATATCCTGGATAGCGAAGGACTGATATAAATGGATACATTTTGTAAAAAACTAATGTGTTGATGGTTATGTGCTTACAATTTAAGTATATGGGGTAAGTGTACAACCGTCAAAGCTGCAATGTAGCTTAAGTTATAAATGATAAATACAATATGCTGACCAGGAATATTTCGGGCTACATAGAAGACTATGTTCTAACCGAAGTTTGTAAAAATGTGGATTGGACCAGGCAATGTAAATAAATTGAAGCTTTAATGAAACAGTATGGGTTTCTGCAAGGTACAGCAGACATACTTTAATTATATCACCCTGATTTGGATAATAAGATTAAAAAATTGGTGTAAACCATTAATATGTTTGTTCATACAGTGTCAGCAGAAGTACAGTTTTGTTTTTCTGTGTCCAGCACAGGAATAAACTAAAAACACACATTTGACAAAAAACAAAAACTGCGTCGATTCTCTCGATCAGTGTCTCTCTGTACGTTTTTGCATGTCCTTTTCTCCTCTATTTGAATGTCTATCAAGCATATATTAGGTAAATACCAGGTCTTGATTTTTTACAAAAAGATTTTTCATTAAAAAATACACCTAAAAGTGCACAAAATGCAATTACTGCTAAATAACACGTTGTTCCACAGCCTTAATCAATCTTTTCACATACACAGGACTTCAAGCGTCTTTCAGGTGGGCTGTTTGTCTGGATGGCTCTTGAGTTTGTGGAACTTGACGCTGTCGAGTTTCTCGAAGCGTTTGCCACAGTGTTCACACGTATAGTTGAAGTGCGCTTCAGACGTGTGTTTCCTCATGTGCCAGTTGAGTGACGCTCTCTGTCGACACTGATAACCACATATCTCACATCTGTAGGGACGGGTTCAAGAAAAACTC
Organism: Sinocyclocheilus grahami; assembly: GCF_001515645.1. Taxonomy (NCBI): domain Eukaryota; kingdom Metazoa; phylum Chordata; class Actinopteri; order Cypriniformes; family Cyprinidae; genus Sinocyclocheilus; species Sinocyclocheilus grahami. Next base: position 1,359,456 of record NW_015505655.1, read on the forward strand.
TTATGAAGTGACATTCAATAAATATATTAGCCCACATGAACCTTTTCACTGAACTCACTGTAACGGCGTCTCTCCCGTGTGTGTTCGTCTGTGCACTTCTAAGTGATTCTTGCGTTTAAATGACTTCCCACATGTTTCACAGATAAAGTCTCGCACACCTGCACGAATGCAAAAATATATTTTTGATTACTGATAAATATCATTAGTTGATTAAAAAAAACAAAATTAAGTAACTTTTACATAATATATTATATTATTATTTTATATAATATAATATAATATATTATATTATTATATAATTATAATATTATATATAATAATAATGTGTGTGCAAGTCCATTTTATATTTACAAAAAAATATATATACATACACCCAGATATAGACATAGATATAAAACTATTTGTCACTATACAGCTAGAAGAAATGCAATCAGAGAAATATCAGTTAAATTAAAATGTTAAAAGTTAAAACACTAAAATTGAAATAGAAACTAAATACTGAAAAACTACAACTAAACCTGCAGCAATAAAAAAAGAAAAGAAAAAGAAGACAACAAAAATGTGCTGTGAATTGTAAACTGAAAAGGATCAAATAAAATATATATATAAAAAATAACCTTATTCTATTTCAGCTAATTGTTAAGGCAACTTAACTAGTTTTTTCAATTTCTAATTTTTGTTTAGTTTAACTAAAATATCTAAAACTATTAAATAAAAAATAATAAAAAATATAGACATTTAAGAAAAAAAACAACTAATAAAAATGACAAAAACAACCAAATTTGAAACATTTTAAATCAAATTAGAGTGAAAACAGAAGATATTAAAGTTAATTTTAAATGAACAGAAACTATAATAGTGTACCACTGATACTAAAGTAACACTGGCACAAGCACATAATATCTGATGGCTGTACCTGAGTGTATGATCATGTGCCGATGAAGATGGTTAGACAGATAAAACTTCTTCCCGCAGCCTGGATGAGGACAGACTTTGGTCCGGCCCTTCCTGTGCACCAGGTTCACGTGATTCTGTCCAACGTACATCATAAAAATCTTAAAACCAGAAGCAGTGTGATTTTTATCTGTACTTTGCGATTGTTGCTTGTCCGACAGTACGATAAGAGCTGCATATGATCTCGCTCCGTGTTGTGGTAGAATATTACTTATTATGATGTCTTGAATATTAGTTACATACTGTAACATCTCAGAAAAATAGCTGATCCATATTTGTAATTACTTATTCATTTATTACCAGCCCTGCATCTTGAAAAAGAATTCTGCTGGGTTTGATACACACATACATATATATATATATATATATATATATACAGTGGG
>NW_015505655.1:1360937-1379197 GCF_001515645.1 Sinocyclocheilus grahami
AGCAAAGGGTCTGAATATTTAGGACCATGTGATATTTCAGTTTTTCTTTTTTAATAAATCTGCAAAAATGTCAACAATTCTGTGTTTTTCTGTCAATATGGGGTGCTGTGTGTACATTAATGAGGAAAAAAAATTTACTTAAATGATTTTAGCAAATGGCTGCAATATAACAAAGAGTGAAAAATTTAAGGGGGTCTGAATACTTTCCGTACCCACTGTATATATATATATATATAAATAATTTAAATGTACAATTCCATTTAGTGTCAAATCTGTAACTTCTGTCACTGTCTGAATGTAGAAAAACACCCACAGACGTAGCGGAAAACATCTGGCTCATGTTCGCATTTTCTTCAGTCACCGCCCATAATTCTTACCTTGAAATCAGGATTAGGCATAAAATACTGTCCTCAGAATAATACATGACCTCTTCACTGTACAAATGATTGTCAAAAGCAAAAATGCTACAAAATGCATCATATTTTGTGAGAAAGTGTGATGTGCTCGAGCAAAACAGGCACTATTTTTTTCGCAATCAACACCTCAAAATTAGTAAGAAACCGTATTGGATTTGGTTCAACATGATGCAGGGCAGCGTTATCAATGCGATTAATCTGATAAGCAAAAATTAACCAACTCTATAAATATTTAGCAGACTTACATTCCAATGTTTACAATATTTAACCCATCCTGTATGTAGGGAAATTGTATTTCCGGTTACTAAGATGCACCAAGCAATTAAAGGGTTAGTTCACCCAAAAATTAACCTTCTGTCATTAATTACTCACCCTTGTGTTGTTCCAAACCCATAAGGCCTTCGTTCATCTTCGGAACACAATTTAAGATATTTTTGATGAAATCTGAGGGCTCTCTGACCCTCCCATAGACAGCAAGGTAACTACCACGTTCAAGGTCCAGAAAAGCACCAAGATGATCGACAAAGTAGTCCGTGTGACATCAGTGGTTCAACTTTAAAGTTACGAAGCTACAAGTATACTTTTTGCGCAAAGAAAACTAAAATAACGACTTTATTCCACATTTTCGTCTCTACTAGTGACGAAGTAGAGACAAAAATAAGGAATAAAGTCGTTAATTTTGTTTACCTTGCTGTCTATGGGAGGGTCAGAGAGCCCTCAGATTTCATCAAAAATATCTTAAATTGTCTTACGGGTTTGGAACAACATGAGGGTGAGTAATTAATGACAGAATTTGCATTTTTGGGTGAACTATCCCTTTAAGTGGCATTAGAACGTTTCCTTTGACTTGAACAATAAAACAGACAAAGCACCTGGTCAGGTTTACATCAATGTGTTTCACAGTATATCATTTTCCAGCTTCTATTTTTGACTGTTGTACTGAGGCATTGGTTGGTGCTCTCAGGGATTCACCAGCCGCAGCCTCATTAGACATGCATCGCACACATGAGCTCACCTGGAAACTGCTAATGGCCACATACACCTGACTGCAGCCTTCATACGGACAGTGGAACATCTTCAGCATGCCGTCTGCCTCGATTACTGGACCCCGCCGGCTCCGCTTACACCTGACACACAAACACACACCATGAGGGACTTCAACTCACTTCGTAGAGCACGACGTTGTGAAACACAAAGCGGCATAACATTTTTTTTACATTTGTGAGGAGTTTTTAGCTCGCCGTAACGTAATAACGCACAAAATATGATGATTTGGTTTCCACAAAGATATTAAGCAGCTGTTTTCAGCATTGATAATAAGAACCATTTTTAATAATTGTGCACCAGTAATAACTGATAGCAACTGAGCAGCAAATCAGCATATTAGAATGCTTTCTGAAGGATCATATGACACTGAAGACTGGAGTAATGATGCTGAAAATTCAGCTTTGCATCACAGGAATAAATTACATTTTTTAATGTATTCACATAGATATTAGTTATTTGAAATTGTAATAATATTTCACAATATTACTGTTTTTACTGTATTTTTAATAAAATAAATGCAGCCTTGATGACCATATAGGATTAAATTGAATTCTTAATCATTTCAAACGTTTCACTAGTAGTTTCTATCAATTTTCCATATTTTTTAGGTTAGAGGTCATGTATGAAGAACCCAACCCAACTCAACGAAAAACAGCTGCAAAATCACTTCCTGCAATTTCCCATCATAAGGAGTTGTTTAATTGCTGGAAAATCAGGCACGTGAAAAGGCGTAACAATAACGGTTAAGGCGTGTACAAAATTAGGACATTCAGATGTCAGTCAATATACACAACTGACTTTTAACGGTTTTTGAAAGTCACTTATGCTCACCAAAACGGCATTTATTTATTCAGTAAAATACAGTAATATTGTGAAATATTATTACATTTTAAAATATCAGTTTTCTATTTTAATATATTTAAAAATGTAATTTATTCCTGTGATGCAGCGCTGAATTTTCAGCATCATTACTCCAGTCTTCAGTGTCACATGATCCTTCAGAATTAGTTTTTTGATGCTCAAGAAACATTTTATGTTGTTTTTGTGGAAATCATGATATATGTTATTTTTCAGGATTCTTTGATGAATATGAAATTCAAAAGAACATCATTTATCTGAAATAGAAATCTTTTGTAACTAATGCATCCTTCCGGACACTGATGCAGTGTTAATTTCTTTAAAAAATAATCTTACTGACACCAAACTTTTCAACGGTAGTGTATCAGATGAAAAAAAAAATTATAATTATATATATATATATATATATATATATATATATACAGTGGGTACGGAAAGTATTCAGACCTGACACTGATGCAGTGTTCATTTCTTTAAAAAATAATCTTACTGACACCAAACTTTTCAACGGTAGTGTATCAGATGGAAACAATTATAATATGTTTAAGAGCTGAACTACAGGACAGGTCAGAGATCAGTGGCCGTTGAGGAGCGTGATCTCACTGTACCGGCGCTGGGACGTGACTGACACATCTGATTATACGACACGTCCCCGATCAGCGTGCATGTGACCTCCTCAACATCACCGCCAGCCACGTTCAGCTGAATGCCTTCAGACGCCAGAGCCTCGTAACTTGGGCCTGTAATAATGATCAGCTATAGGAAGGATAGAGGGAAGAAAAAACAGAGATGTAATTAGGTAATCCAAAGAGTTTAGAGTTTACCGAAGTCTGGGATTAAAAATGATAATTCTGTCTAAACCGAATGAGTTTCTACTTCTGCTGAACACAAAAATAAAACATCCTGAACAATCAGTGGTGGTCAAGTACCACTGAAGTATCATAAAACTTGTTTGCCTTTTCTGAAGTCATATGAGAGCCGTGTGACAAATAGAACAAATTTAATCAATTTTTGCATATTCAAATTTCAAAGTCATTTGGATGACTTTTATGGTGTTTTATTGGAGTTGTATGGTGCTTTTTGCTGTTTGACCACCTAAAACCTATAACCTATAAAACCTATATATAGGTTTTTATAACATTTTATAGATTTAATGAATGTTACTAGGCAGCTGCGAGAAATGCAATGCTGTTAAACATATTTCAATAATACCAGCAAACACATCAACTTTGCAGCAATAAAATACTAAAACTAAACGAAAAACTAAAACTAGAAAACACTGAAAAACTACAACTAAACTAAAGAGAGAAAATAACAAAATTCAAATTCTGAATTGTACATTTACTGCAAATAAATGTTAATTTTATCATCTAATACAATTTTGACAATTATTTGTATTGTATTTTTATGGTGATTTTTGCAGTTTGACAACCCCTGGCCACTAAACTCACTAAAATAAAACCGTAAATGATCATGAATTAATTTTAGTTTTAGTTACACAGTGTATTGGAAAAGTTAACTGTATAACCTTTTTTATAAGCTATGTGTTTTTATATTATAAACATTTTATAATTACTGAATGCCTTCAGACGCCAGAGCCTCGTAACTTGGGCCTGTAATAATGATCAGCTATAGGAAGGATAGAGGGAAGAAAAAACAGAGATGTAATTAGGTAATCCAAAGAGTTTAGAGTTTTAAAAATGATAATTCTGTCTAAACCGAATGAGTTTCTACTTCTGCTGAACACAAAAATAAAACATCCTGAACAATCAGTGGTGGTCAAGTACCACTGAAGTATCATAAAACTTGTTTGCCTTTTCTGAAGTCATATGAGAGCCGTGTGACAAATAGATCAAATTGAATCAATTTTTGCATATTCAAATTTCAAAGTCATTTGGATGACTTTTATGGTGTTTTATTGGAGTTGTATGGTGCTTTTTGCTGTTTGACCACCTAAAACCTATAACCTATAAAACCTATATATAGGTTTTTATAACATTTTATAGATTTAATGAATGTTACTAGGCAGCTGCGAGAAATGCAATGCTGTTAAACATATTTCAATAATACCAGCAAACACATCAACTTTGCAGCAATAAAATACTAAAACTAAACGAAAAACTAAAACTAGAAAACACTGAAAAACTAAACTAAAGAGAGAAAATAACAAAATTCGAATTCTGAATTGTACATTTACTGCAAATAAATGTTAATTTTATCATCTAATACAATTTTGACAATTATTTGTATTGTATTTTTATGGTGATTTTTGCAGTTTGACAACCCCTGGCCACTAAACTCACTAAAATAAAACCGTAAATGATCATGAATTAATTTTAGTTTTAGTTACACAGTGTATTGGAAAAGTTAACTGTATAACCTTTTTTATAAGCTATGTGTTTTTATATTATAAACATTTTATAATTTTAATAAGGGCTCATCAAATGCCAGTAGACATCTGTGAGAAATGCAATTGCATTTAAATAATATATCAATGAAAACATGAACTTTGCAGCCTTTAAATACTAGAACTAAAATAAAACAATTTGACAATCCTTGGCCACTAAACTCACTCAAATAAAACTGAAAATGACCATGAATTAATTTAGTTTTTTATAACATATACATTTTATAAATCGAATGAAGGCTCAATAAATTGAAAATGTCACTATACAGCTGGGAGAAATATATTTAAACATATTTAAATAATATCAGTGAACACAGTAACTCTGACAACCATAAAACTGAAATAAAAACTAAATACTGGAAAAATAAACCAGAAAGCACTGAAAAACTACAACTAAACTAAAACTATAACCAAGAGAGAGAAAATAACAAAAAATTGAAAAGTTGTACATTTATGTAAATTGAGATTATTATTAATAATGTAAATTGATATTACAATGCTATGCCTTTACAGCATGGGAAAAGGCAGCTTGCAAAAACTACTGTGTGACAGACAAAAGAAAGTCATAAAAGTTTTGCAACAACATGCAATGGAGTAATAACAACTATTTTAATAACTATTTGAATTTTTTTAAATGAACTATTCTGGTAACAACCAAAACATACGACACATGAATATGATATTCAATATTCACTCCAACCAAAATGAAAATTCTGTCATAATTTTTGCAACCCACGATTTTGGTTCCCACTGACTTCCATAGTATGGATGTTTGTTTACGAACATTCTTCAAAAGATCTTCTTTTGTCTTCCACAGAAGAAAGTCATTCATACAGGTTTAGAACAACACGAGGGTGAGCGAATGATGACAGAATTTTCATTTTCCCTTTAAAACCCTTTTAAAACACCAGATATGCAAACGGACCCATTTGACTGCAAACGGTCAAATGAGGGGACGTGTTGTGACAATGGACGTTCCCTTTCTGTGGCGTATCCATAGGGAACTTGTTTACATGTCAATATATACAATGGAAATCAAGCAAGGAAGCAATAAGGAATTTGTGTGCCTTACAATGCAATACTAGGAAACAGCTTAACAGTAAAACACCTTTACAATAACTGGTTTCTCAATTACATAACAAGGGCTGTGTTTGTAATGGAGAAGTATCATACTGTTTAATGCATACTGCACAGCATACACTTCATACTGCCTACTGCTAGTATGTGAAACAAAGCACATTATGCAATCATTTTCAAATATAATTTGTAAGTCCATCTCAGAAATTAACATTTATTTTGCATTTTTAGCCTAACTGCATGTAAAAATTACTATCAAATAGTTAATTGCAGCCAATATTACTGATGTTTTTATTCACATAAAATGGATGAAGTTGAATCGATTTAACTTAGATTTTAATTCAAAAAATATTGTTACACACCTTTTATTTAAAATAAGCATACAATTAATGCATTATATTTGTATTTATTGTGGTTGCTTTAATTTACATTTAATTATTTAAATTCGATTTAATATGTAAATAACTTGATCTAAAAAAAAACTACTTTATTTCTTTTAGCAAAATTTTTTTTTTCTTAAGATTTTTGGGGTGAAGTTCAAGTATACAGCAGAAATAGTATACAGTAAAGTAGTATCTCAATCTTTTTGAGTCCAAGGCCCCTCACTGTCAAAGACAACATCTGAAGACCTCCCAAAATTTCTAGTATTTTTGCTGTAATGATGAAGCGGCTTGTTTTTTTAAATGAATTTTATATATATATATATATATATATACATATATACATACTGTACATACATACATATATATTATTATTATTATATTAATGAATCCAGAATGAAAATTCCAGAAGTTTCAGTAACCAGTGTTAGTTTGGTATCACTGATAAAAAATAAAAAAAATAAAAAGTTTTTTGGTAATATTTTGAATTAGACTTTAATTTTATATTTCTTATTTCCACTTTAATTTATGTTTTAGTAAATTTATTGTATGTTTTGGGCAATTTTATTCGGTTTTTTTTATGTTTGTATAGTTTTTAACCTTTTTTTTAGATTTAGTTTAATTAGTTTTATTTATTTTAGTACTCCACGTTGAACTAAACTAAAAATTCTAATAAATGTTGCCTTCACAACTAGATAAAATAAAATAACTTTAAATTTTTTAAAATTTCATTTAATTTAATATATATATTATTATATTATATATTATTCATAATATAAATATATAATATTTATTATATATAAAATATATAAAATATAATACTTTAATTATTTAATGAATTTTTTTTAAATATAATTTTTTGTCATTTGTGATGAAGGTTTTTTTACGCATAATTTTATTTCAAAGCCTATTTTGTTTTATTTTAAATTATTTTAAGTCATCTTGTGGGCCCCCTAGAGGGTCTCTTGTGACCCCTTTGACCTACTTGAGATCCTTCCAGTGTGGAGCGCTGATCCGGCAGCTCACATCCGCCCATCACAGTCTGCAGGTCCTGACTCTCAAACAGCTGGCTCTGCGCTGGGGCGGCTGCCAACGATGGGACACCCTCCACCCCACCTTCTTTAGAACAGCTTGCTACATCCTCCCTCTCCTGTCTGTCCGTCAAGGGCGCCGTGACAACCACACATTCGTAACTCTCCGTCAAGCCGCCTCCACTGTCCGCCTTCTCTAAAGTTCCCGAAGCGTCCGTCTGCTCCCTGACAGGGTCAGTCTCTCTCGCCGCATCCTCACTCAAAACTTTTCTATCGGACTCAACCAGAGCTGCCTGGGCTTCTCGGTCCATGAGCACCTCCATCTCCCATGGACAGCGCTCCGAGGCGGGAGGACTGCTGTGGGCCGCAGGGGATCCTGGGAGATCACTGAGGGATGTGCATGTCATCTGATGCTCCACATGGGAAGGATGATCATTGTCTTCCAAGTCACTGATGGCGTCTGTAAGATTAAGAAGAGATTTGATTCACTGTTGCAGGTTAAATCCAGTATGACAGGAAAATGGGGGTTAGTAAGCTGATGGAAATCTAAAAATGAATGAAATCATACAAACAATGCGTGAAATCAATGTAAATTAAAAAATAAATAAGGAGAGCTGCACATAAAAATTGAGATAAAATAAAATGTTCAAAGCTTGAAGGTTTGAAATTTTGAAAATGAGAAATTTTTAAACTTTGCTCTCATTATTTTAATTATAACAAAAAAAATTTATAATAATACAATATAAATGGCAAATGTTAATATAAATCATATATAAAAATATACACAAACATAAATAATTAAGGTAAATGCAATTAAAACAAAACACTTACTGAAAAGATTAAATATTTTATCTGTTTACTTGCATGCAGTGTTATTTTAGTAACAATTATAGTTTTTGTAAATATTTTGAATTATAATTTATTTTTATATTATCTGTTATTTTAGTTTTTGTGTGACATTTTTATTCGTTTTTTTCTTTTCTTTGAATGTATAGTATTTATATGTCTAGAATGTACAGTATCTATAGTATACAGTATTTATTAATTTATTTAGTTTGAGTTATTTTAGTACTTCAACATAAACTAAACAAAAATTAGAAATTGATCACTTTTGACACTGGACAACCAGCTGAAATTAAACAAGATAAAGTTTTTTTTTTCAGTAAACATTTATAGTACTTCAATTTTTTTCTTCTTCATGGTTTTAGTTTTTGTTAACAATAATAACCCTGTTTGCATGTCATGTAACCATTAACCATGATCAGAGATCTGTGAAAATGCAAATGCGTCGTTAAATTATTGAAGAAAATATTTTTCGGCTGACAAAAAAAGTTTGGGAAGCCCTACAAAACGACATGAACATAGTGTTAGGCTTTCCTACCCTGCAGCTGCCTGTGGTTTTGTGGTTTCTTACTTTTGGTGTTGATACTCTCACTGACAGTAGATTTCTTCTCTGGAGGCCTGTCCTCTTCATCTTTCTCCATAACACCATCCTCCACGTCTGACTCGGACTCGCCTCCTGCAGGCCAGGGCAGGAACTGCACAAACGAATGACCGGCCACACATTGCCACAGTGCAGATGTAGACAAACCCACAGTGGGCTCCACCACCTGCAGCTCAGGCTCGTGCTGACACGACTGGCAGTGACCTTGATACCAGCTCACCACCGTCTGCAAACTGGTGGCAGACACCTTCTTCCCTGCACAAAAAAATAAAAAAGCAAGATGATAAACTACTACTTTTTTATTTAAATTACTGCTTTTATTCACTAAGGACACATTAAACTGATCAAAAGTGACAGTGAAGACATTTATAATGTTACAAAAGATTTCAATTTTTTATTCCACAAAAATATGAAGCAGCACAACTGTTTTCAACTTTGAAAATAATAAGAAATGTTTTTTGAGCAGCAGATCAGCATATTAGAGTGATTTCTGAAGGATAATGTGACACTGAAGACATGATGAGTAATGATGCTGAAAATGCAGCTTTGCATCACAGGAATAAATTACATTTTAAAATCTATTCAAATAGAAAGCTGTTATTTTAAATGGTAATAATATTTCACAATATTACTGTTTTTACTGCATTTTTAACAAATAAATGCAGCCTTGGTGAACAGAAGATGCTTCTTTCAAAAAAACTAATATCTAACCGACCCCAAACTTTTCAACTGTAGTTTATATTCCGAGAGAGGCTTAAAAAACACTATTTTGAAAATGAATAAGGGTTAAATTAATAAATATTACTCACCTTTCCCATGACTGCTGCATTGTTCAGGAAGGGTTTTCCTTCTGTCCGTCACAACACAAGAGACATGTTACACCATTCATGATCAAAAGAAGCTGAATAGCAAGCACAGCTGTCTCTGGTTCCCATCCACTTTCATTGTAATGAAAATAGCTTGTGCTTTCTGCTAAATATCTCTTTTTGTGTTCTACACAAGAGGTCAGGTTATAGTACAGATACCATGAACAGTATAGTATTTTTTCAGGAAAAACATGGCAATACTGTTTGGTGCCTCTAAACAAACAATGCAGCATCAGGTTACCAAAGAACACTTGCATGATAAAAAAGGAAAACGAATTTTGTTGTATCAGACAGAAATATCTGTGCACACAACAGTCCACGTATGTATGCATGCATGCATAGCAATGTTAACACATTTATCCAATTTACTGCACAGTGTTTTTGAGTGATGCATGATCAAATAGGGCGTTCATGAAATCCGACTACGTACTTGCCGTGTTTCTGCTGGTATTTTTCTCCATATGCAGAATTGAGCAGGATTAAATACTCCGCGAGCCCCGCGTCGCTCAGGCTCGTGCGCCGGCGCAGCTCGCTCCAGACCTGATGCGCTTCTCCCAGATAAACCCGCCGCACATCGTACTTCTTCCGCGATTCGAGCCGCCGCTGAGCACGGTCCGCGTCTGTCAGCCTCGGTCGACCCCTGCAGCGGCGCAAAATGGCTTTGATGTGCTCTCCCGTGGCTTTGGAGTCTGTGTTTACCGCCGCCATGTTTCGTATCAGCTGTTGAGTTGTTATGTTTTGTCTTAAAGGGAAGTGCGGTGTGTAGCCTTAAAGGAAGTGGATTATTTTATTTTATTTATTTATTTTTACAATTGTATTCAGTGTTCTATTTTTTATCCTATAGTTTTTTAGATGAAAAAAATCTACTATAAAATTATTTTTAGCAATTTAAAACGAGGATGACTTAGTACGTATTTGAACCGACACTTTGGTTTGACCAATCAACAGTCAGCTCTCTTTAATGGTAGCCAATCAGATGCGCCGTTCCAACAGTAGCCAGTGCGACGTCAAGTTCGCGGGAGAAGAAGCATGTACAGTAGCTGTAGAAAAGTCATACTCGCTATTAATAACTGCAGTAATTTGTTATGGCTGATATTTTAGGAGTCGTTTTCAGACGGTTCGCCTCAGGAAATGTCACGAGTGATGTAATGTTTCCCTCTCACGTCGAAGGAAACACACTGCTGCTGCTCGGGGATGTAAATATCAGTAGATCTGTGTTATTTCTAGCAGCTGTAACAGCTGCCACAGATCTGGGGCTCAAAGTGCTGTTTTTCACACAGACCCCTTTTCAATCTCTACCGGTTTCTTTGAGGGCTTCAATACCTGGATTAAAACTAGAGAGTCTGAAGGTAATAATAATGGTTTGTTTAATGAGCGTCATGATAATTAAGAATATGTAATACAAGGTAATTCAGCCAGAAATGTCTTAAAAACCCTGTAAATGTATTTGCATGGCTTTGTAATACATCTTCATACATGAGCCATAAAAAGTGTGTGTGTGTGTGTATATATATATATATATATATATATATATATATAATATTATATTTCTAAACATTCATTAAACTATTTAAGACAATGTTAGTGTTACAGATCTGATGCAGGCTTAATATTGACTATATTGATAAGATGCCAAATATACAATTTTCTGAAATAAAGTCACCTAATTCATGTTTCCATGCGTGTTCATGCACAGAATGTCAAGTTTGTGTATGTGAAGACTTTGGAGGATCTTCTTGAAGATATAACATCCCTTCACGAGCTGGCATCCGAGGCCACGTCTCCTTCATCACTGATTATCGTGGACAGTCTGGATCATTATTTGCACGGGTCTCGAGTTGGACCCCTACAGGACGACCTGAGCCCTGTGGCCCATGTAGCGGCCCTCCTGCACGACACCGCTGCTTTCCTCACCCAGATCCTGCAGAGCAGAGCAGACGGCCAGGGCCTGTGCAGGGTCATGGTCTCCTTTCAGTCTGAACGTGAAGGCAGTCGGGACAGTGAAGTGCTGGCACCTGAGCTTCTCCTCTCTGTGCTGGACCGTTACCTGCGGGTGAGGTGCACGTTAGAGGAAGTGAAGCGTGACGGGGAGGCGGGGCAGAACGAGTGGCAGGTGTATCTGTCAGTCGGGTGTCCTTCGCAGGTACAGCAGTGGCACATGGTGCTGCAGACAGGAGGTGCTCTGGAGTTCAGCCCAGTCATCGGTGGAGAACAGCAGATTCTGGACCAGCCAGATGAAAGCAAACAGGAAAATGAGAGATGTGGAGACGGCTAATAAACAGTCTTATTCCAATACAACCTATTATTGTTTCTCAGTTCGACAAGCCATATTTGATCAATAGGAATGTTCGTGTTTACTTGTGATGTTGACAAAGGAATGTAAACTTTTCTTGACAAAATACAGATAGATGATCAATTCATACTTGCAGAATTTATATACCGCAGCATTGACAAACTACATAATGTTTAAAGTTTGCATATGTAAGTATGAAACAAATGTCAGCATATTTGTTGCACGTCTACTTTACATTTTATTCACGGACTGTTATTTGTATACTTTTGATTGTTGCATTTAATAAAAACCCTTGCATTAACTTAAACCCCAAAAACAGATTAGAAAACTGGTGTTATATCACTAATGTTAAGTGATACTTACTTTTTAGAAAATGCTCTAGATGTCAAACTAAATAGTATACGAGTGTATATCATCTGGTGATGTCTGAAGTAAGGTTGTTGCATTTTTAAAAAAAATCTTTAGTACTTAATTTCAGGTTTCAATAATAATTTTTTACAATTTGTACACTTCCCAAAATCAACGTTTTTTGACACTTCTTCATGGTTTTCATAATTGAACATGAGTTACTAGCTGTTTTATGAGTTGGCAATCAGTTTTGAAGCACATTCTCAAGCTCTGCTCAAGTATCTGCAAATGCTCCATAATTGTTTTCATACACGTTTGGGCAAAAAAAAAAAAAAAATGTGCTACACATTTTCTTAAATCTTGGAAATTAGGCGACACAAAAGAAAAGGTTATACAAAAGAAAGTCATTCATTTTCGAGTGAACTATCCCTTTAACATTAAAAACGTGGAAATGAGAAGACTTTGCTGAAATGGGTGAGATCCCTTCTGTTTACGCTAGAAATAAAAATCCTTTTCATTCTAGAACAAAATAGGAGCTTTATTGCTGATAGAAAAAAAGTGAAGAACAATTAGAAACTGATTAATTCATACGTTTTCAATCTTATTACCAGTGCAATTGTGAAATAAAACAACACTTAGTGATTGTGGTCAGAAATGGCATAAATATCTTCTCTTTTTTTGCAAGTTTCCATACTAAAAATGGTATTACCAATTCATCTTGATTAACTCCGTTCACATATTTGGTTTAACCTTATGGATTACAGAATATAGAACACAGAAAGAAAGACCGACAAACTAAAGTAAAACTGATGCTGGAGGTTTCTGTACAGTAATTTGAATGTACTGCATATTACAAACAAATGTACTTTATTAATACACATTCTTGCTCTTACTGTGAATGAGTCATCAGTGCACATTATTTAACAGAACTAAAAATATGTCTTTATAATATTTTATCAAAAGTAAAAATTACTTGAATGTTTTCAGTTAATGCCACCAAAGCTGGTTAAGTTTCGACTGTCGGGTGCTAGTGGTGATTCAGGCAGGGTGTAGTCCTCCATAATCAACAGCAAACTCTTGTATGAAACGCCCACTGTTCTCGATCTAATCAAACCTCCCCGCAACATTTTCATGTTGTGTTACAAAACTGATGAAACTATGAAAGTAATTGTTGCAAGTAGAAAGAGTTGCAAATGTCAATAATGTCATGGTGACTTTTGGTCTGTTCCAAATCAACCATACAAGCATTCCCAGAATGCACCAGAAGAAGTTTGGATGGGTGAATTATCTGACCTATAAAGAAGGTCTAATGAATGTTCAGTCTGACTTCCTCCTCTAGGCTTTAATGTTTTACAGATCTGAAAGATGTGCATTAACTTAAATCACAAAAACAGAGTAGAAAAATGTTATTTTCATTTAAAATATATATATATGAACAATTTACAAGACAGATGCAGACTTGGGAAACCCAAAACAGAATGATATATGAACTGCCATCAGGCACTTTCCACAAAGAGGCCAAAAAACAAACAAAACAAAAATGGTGATAATTAAGCATATATATATATATAGTGCTGGAATGGGTAAGCTTGGTTTATAGATATCGATAAACTTCACAACAGTTTGAAATATAAATATATATATATATATATATTTCAAACCGTTGTGAAGGAAATGAACCCTATTTGTGAAAAGTGCCACCAATTAAAGTATTTATAATTAAAGACAAAAAAATATGTAAAAAAGAAAACTCCCCACTGGTATTTTAGTGGTATGCTGTACATAAATGTTTCATCAACAGCTGCCATGGTAATGCTATAATGTTAGCATTCATTTTCGAGTGAACTATCCCTTTAACATTAAAAACATGTGGAAATGAGAAGACCTGAAATGGGTGAGATCCCTTCTGTTTATGCTAGAAATAAAAATCCTTTTCATTCTAGAACAAAATAGGAGCTTTATTGCTGATAGAAAAAAAGTGAAGAACAATTAGAAACTGATTAATTCATACGTTTTCAATCTTATTACCAGTGCAATTGTGAAATAAAACAACACTTAGTGATTGTGGTCAGAAATGGCATAAATATCTTCTCTTTTTTTGCAAGTTTCCATACTAAAAATGGTATTACCAATTCATCTTGATTAACTCCGTTCACATATTTGGTTTAACCTTATGGATTACAGAATATAGAACACAGAAAGAAAGACCGACAAACTAAAGTAAAACTGATGCTGGAGGTTTCTGTACAGTAATTTGAATGTACTGCATATTACAAACAAATGTACTTTATTAATACACATTCTTGCTCTTACTGTGAATGAGTCATCAGTGCACATTATTTAACAGAACTAAAAATATGTCTTTATAATATTTTATCAAAAGTAAAAATTACTTGAATGTTTTCAGTTAATGCCACCAAAGCTGGTTAAGTTTCGACTGTCGGGTGCTAGTGGTGATTCAGGCAGGGTGTAGTCCTCCATAATCAACAGCAAACTCTTGTATGAAACGCCCACTGTTCTCGATCTAATCAAACCTCCCCGCAACATTTTCATGTTGTGTTACAAAACTGATGAAACTATGAAAGTAATTGTTGCAAGTAGAAAGAGTTGCAAATGTCAATAATGTCATGGTGACTTTTGGTCTGTTCCAAATCAACCATACAAGCATTCCCAGAATGCACCAGAAGAAGTTTGGATGGGTGAATTATCTGACCTATAAAGAAGGTCTAATGAATGTTCAGTCTGACTTCCTCCTCTAGGCTTTAATGTTTTACAGATCTGAAAGATGTGCATTAACTTAAATCACAAAAACAGAGTAGAAAAATGTTATTTTCATTTAAAATATATATATATGAACAATTTACAAGACAGATGCAGACTTGGGAAACCCAAAACAGAATGATATATGAACTGCCATCAGGCACTTTCCACAAAGAGGCCAAAAAACAAACAAAACAAAAATGGTGATAATTAAGCATATATATATATATATAGTGCTGGAATGGGTAAGCTTGGTTTATAGATATCGATAAACTTCACAACAGTTTGAAATATAAATATATATATATATATATATTTCAAACCGTTGTGAAGGAAATGAACCCTATTTGTGAAAAGTGCCACCAATTAAAGTATTTATAATTAAAGACAAAAAAATATGTAAAAAAGAAAACTCCCCACTGGTATTTTAGTGGTATGCTGTACATAAATGTTTCATCAACAGCTGCCATGGTAATGCTATAATGTTAGCTTATTTTATCGGATGGAGTGTTTTTTCTCCTGAAAAATCCAGTGAGATCCTGATGTGAATTTGTAGTAGTTGTATCCAGAACACGTCGTGTACATATTGGTTCCCTTTGACTTCTATTGTATGGATGAAGAAAAAAAAGGCAGTCAATGGCTACCAGCATCTGGTTACCAACATTCTTCAAAATATCTTCTTTTATGTTCCACAGAAGAAAGAAAGTCATACAGGTTTGATGACATGAAGGTGAGCAAATGATGACAGAATAATCACTTTTGGGTGGACTATCCCTAGGTATTGCAGGTTTACCAACCGGGACCCATGCAGGACTCTGATCCGGATTGAGTGTGTTGACCGGAGAGTGGCCACTTGTGGAGAAAAATCTCGTTTTTGTAATCATTTGTGTACATCCTGTGTCTCCCGAGCGCCGCGATCCTGCTGGAGCTCATCGGGCTGTAGTCCATGGAGACCCCCGAGTCTGCGACCGCCATGTAGGCGTATCCCGGCCCTTTGGGGGGCCACGTGTGGTTGGGATACTCGAAGCTGGATTGGGACGATAGTCTGCCCGAACCCGAGCTCTGCTGGAGGGAGCCGAGGTCGGAGTGCGAGGTGTTCAAGGACATCCTTCCTGCGGTGGTGAAGAGCATCTGGAGCGGTAACGTCTCCTCGAAGACATCGTCCACCTGTCGCTCGTCATCTCCTTGGGAGTTTTGATTGAGAGTGACGTAGGTGTCATGTGACTGCAGTAACAATGACTGGGAAAGAGATTCTGGGTTTTCTTGAAGCGCCCTCAGTTGCTCCACGAGACAGTAAGCTTCAGGAGGTTCTTGCCATCTGTCCGTTAACCCCGAGTCCGAACGCTCGCTCTCCTTCTCCTTGTCCTCCTCCACAGCTTGCCTCTCCTCTCTCTGGGATGTGCCGTGGCTGGTCAGGGAAACCTCGGACAAAACCTCCAGTGGTGAAGGAAGCTCCTCTGTGTACACATGGACTGATCTGCCCCACATACTGCCATTATTTTGGCTCATCCACTCCTGAGGGTAGAGGAAACACAGTTAATTACTAAACATCTAGCGCTAGTAATGATCAGTGGTTTTTCAGTTCCAATCAGCTTTCCTACCCATGCACACAGCTGTTGACGTCAAATATTGTCCTTCATTGACTAAAAATTTAATAATAAACAATAATCTGTTGTATTTAAGAGGTCAGATCCTGGCTCATGTTATTATAGACTGATATCAACCAGGACATTTAATAAGCCATTTTTTTGGCTATTTTGAAATTAGCGATACATCCTTGCTGAATAAAAGTATTAATTCTTTTTTTTAAAATGTTGTTTATTCAACAGTCATCATTTTGGTTAAATTAAACATAAATGCGCCTACCTATATTGACATTCTTTTAAAAAAAAATAATTAATTACCTTAAAAATCCCCATTATTTGGCTATTTTGATATTATTGACATTGGCTAGTAACTATGTTGTTCACTGTAAATATTACTGAAATTCAAAATAACTCTATATTGACATTCTTTAAAAAAAAAAAAAGAATAAATTACCTTAAAATCTCCTTTGTAGATGGTAAAAAGACCTGGAAACTTGTGCTCTGGTGACGGGATGTCAGGCCAGAGTTTCTTAAGAAGAAATCTGTAAAGTGCACAGAAACTGTTACTTTTTTTTATAATTTAATTCTTGAAATATAAATATTCCACAGTTACATCACGTGAAATTGTTTCAGTAGCCTACATGTTTCTCTGTCCATCCATACATGCACAACAAACCTTAATCAGCCTTTATTGAACTATGATTAAAGGACAAAAGTGTCCCCCATAATAGTATATATATACATTTGTCCTCATTTAGATAGCTAGTAAAGGTGCGTGTGCTCGTGAAAACTGACTTGTGGTGGGACAGAATCACAGTCATAGACAGCAGGCAGAGGATCAGTCCGATGAAAAGGACCAGTAGCATGATCAGCGGATCCACGTCTGGTAGAAAAAGAGAAACATAAATGATTGGTCGATTGAGATGGCCAATCAAATCAAAGTAGGCAGGGTTCACCGTTGACAGAAGCACAGCGCAAATTCCAGTGTGTTAAAGAGATAGTTCTGCATGTCGTTCCAATCCCATAAGACCTTCGTTCATATTCAGAACACAAATTAAGATATTTTTGATGAAATCTGAGAGCTTTCTGACCCTCCATATACAGCAACTGCATGTTCAAGGGCCAGAAAGGTAGTAAGGACATTGCTAAAATAGTCCATGTGACATCAATGGATCAACCGTAATGTTATGAAGATTTTTGTGCGCAAAGAAAACAAAAATAACGACTTTATTCAACAATTTCTTCTCTCCCGTGACAGACTTCGCCGCGTGTTCACGAGAGTTCCACGACGCACGCGTTCTGATGTTCTGCCGTAGGACCCGGATGCGCTGCACCTTGTTTACAAGCAGAGGAAGACGCACGCTGTACATAAAACAGTCTTCGGAAACATGTCTGAAGATTTCGACAGAGAGGATGACTTTCAAGTTTTTGCCCAGCATTACTTATCTGAACCAGAATATACAGATGATGAACTAAGAGAGATGGACGTTCTCCGTCAGAACGCCGGCTCCTGCGTCAGCAGCATCACAAGCATGCGTTGTGGTACTCTTGTGAACGCGCATCGAAGACTGACACGGAAGAGAAGAAACTGTTGAATAAAGTCGTTATTTTTGTTGTATTCTCGTAGCTTCATAAAATTAAGGTTGAACCACTGATGTCACATGGACTATTTTAACGATGTCCTTACTGTGCCTTGAATGTGGTAGTTGCATTGCTGTCTATGCAGGGTCAGAAAGCTCTCAGATTT
>NW_015505655.1:1379596-1383461 GCF_001515645.1 Sinocyclocheilus grahami
AAATGATGACAGAATAATCACTTTTGGGTGGACTATCCCTAGGTATTGCAGGTTTACCAACCGGGACCCATGCAGGACTCTGATCCGGATTGAGTGTGTTGACCGGAGAGTGGCCACTTGTGGAGAAAAATCTCGTTTTTGTAATCATTTGTGTACATCCTGTGTCTCCCGAGCGCCGCGATCCTGCTGGAGCTCATCGGGCTGTAGTCCATGGAGACCCCCGAGTCTGCGACCGCCATGTAGGCGTATCCCGGCCCTTTGGGGGGCCACGTGTGGTTGGGATACTCGAAGCTGGATTGGGACGATAGTCTGCCCGAACCCGAGCTCTGCTGGAGGGAGCCGAGGTCGGAGTGCGAGGTGTTCAAGGACATCCTTCCTGCGGTGGTGAAGAGCATCTGGAGCGGTAACGTCTCCTCGAAGACATCGTCCACCTGTCGCTCGTCATCTCCTTGGGAGTTTTGATTGAGAGTGACGTAGGTGTCATGTGACTGCAGTAACAATGACTGGGAAAGAGATTCTGGGTTTTCTTGAAGCGCCCTCAGTTGCTCCACGAGACAGTAAGCTTCAGGAGGTTCTTGCCATCTGTCCGTTAACCCCGAGTCCGAACGCTCGCTCTCCTTCTCCTTGTCCTCCTCCACAGCTTGCCTCTCCTCTCTCTGGGATGTGCCGTGGCTGGTCAGGGAAACCTCGGACAAAACCTCCAGTGGTGAAGGAAGCTCCTCTGTGTACACATGGACTGATCTGCCCCACATACTGCCATTATTTTGGCTCATCCACTCCTGAGGGTAGAGGAAACACAGTTAATTACTAAACATCTAGCGCTAGTAATGATCAGTGGTTTTTCAGTTCCAATCAGCTTTCCTACCCATGCACACAGCTGTTGACGTCAAATATTGTCCTTCATTGACTAAAAATTTAATAATAAACAATAATCTGTTGTATTTAAGAGGTCAGATCCTGGCTCATGTTATTATAGACTGATATCAACCAGGACATTTAATAAGCCATTTTTTTGGCTATTTTGAAATTAGCGATACATCCTTGCTGAATAAAAGTATTAATTCTTTTTTTTTAAATGTTGTTTATTCAACAGTCATCATTTTGGTTAAATTAAACATAAATGCGCCTACCTATATTGACATTCTTTTTAAAAAAAATAATTAATTACCTTAAAAATCCCCATTATTTGGCTATTTTGATATTATTGACATTGGCTAGTAACTATGTTGTTCACTGTAAATATTACTGAAATTCAAAATAACTCTATATTGACATTCTTTAAAAAAAAAAAAGAATAAATTACCTTAAAATCTCCTTTGTAGATGGTAAAAAGGCCTGGAAACTTGTGCTCTGGTGACGGGATGTCAGGCCAGAGTTTCTTAAGAAGAAATCTGTAAAGTGCACAGAAACTGTTACTTTTTTTTATAATTTAATTCTTGAAATATAAATATTCCACAGTTACATCACGTGAAATTGTTTCAGTAGCCTACATGTTTCTCTGTCCATCCATACATGCACAACAAACCTTAATCAGCCTTTATTGAACTATGATTAAAGGACAAAAGTGTCCCCCATAATAGTATATATATACATTTGTCCTCATTTAGATAGCTAGTAAAGGTGCGTGTGCTCGTGAAAACTGACTTGTGGTGGGACAGAATCACAGTCATAGACAGCAGGCAGAGGATCAGTCCGATGAAAAGGACCAGTAGCATGATCAGCGGATCCACGTCTGGTAGAAAAAGAGAAACATAAATGATTGGTCGATTGAGATGGCCAATCAAATCAAAGTAGGCAGGGTTCACCGTTGACAGAAGCACAGCGCAAATTCCAGTGTGTTAAAGAGATAGTTCTGCATGTCGTTCCAATCCCATAAGACCTTCGTTCATATTCAGAACACAAATTAAGATATTTTTGATGAAATCTGAGAGCTTTCTGACCCTCCATATACAGCAACTGCATGTTCAAGGGCCAGAAAGGTAGTAAGGACATTGCTAAAATAGTCCATGTGACATCAATGGATCAACCGTAATGTTATGAAGATTTTTGTGCGCAAAGAAAACAAAAATAACGACTTTATTCAACAATTTCTTCTCTCCCGTGACAGACTTCGCCGCGTGTTCACGAGAGTTCCACGACGCACGCGTTCTGATGTTCTGCCGTAGGACCCGGATGCGCTGCACCTTGTTTACAAGCAGAGGAAGACGCACGCTGTACATAAAACAGTCTTCGGAAACATGTCTGAAGATTTCGACAGAGAGGATGACTTTCAAGTTTTTGCCCAGCATTACTTATCTGAACCAGAATATACAGATGATGAACTAAGAGAGATGGACGTTCTCCGTCAGAACGCCGGCTCCTGCGTCAGCAGCATCACAAGCATGCGTTGTGGTACTCTTGTGAACGCGCATCGAAGACTGACACGGAAGAGAAGAAACTGTTGAATAAAGTCGTTATTTTTGTTGTATTCTCGTAGCTTCATAAAATTAAGGTTGAACCACTGATGTCACATGGACTATTTTAACGATGTCCTTACTGTGCCTTGAATGTGGTAGTTGCATTGCTGTCTATGCAGGGTCAGAAAGCTCTCAGATTTCATCAAAAATATCTTAATTTGTGCTCCCCCTCAGTGTTCAAGACATGTTTATGAAATCTTAGCAAATCTCAATTGCCTGTTTTTTTTTATTATTTCACCGCAAAATGTGAATATATCAGTGGTGGGCCGTCAGGGCCAGCAAAGCCTTCTCTGCTGGCCTAAACACTATTAGAATCACTGATTTAGTTTTAATATATTTTTCCATGAATGCGTATTAAATTATTTCCAATAGTCTATTCTCTTCATTTCATAGCTTTTCTCTTGGTTGCACTGCTTCCAGCATTGTATGTTTATATTAGAGCTTTTATCCAATCATATTTCAGCAATCGTGTTGCCAGGGTCAAAGAAATCTGCCTTAAGGCCTTCAGAATCAACAGTGCAGGCGTCTGTTAGCTTAAATCAATGGCAATGAAACCGTTGCTTTAACCAACCAGATTTCGAGTTGGCAACACTCGCGCTGACAGACCGGCGGGGAGACTCGTGAAGACGAAATAAAGCAGTAAGAGAACATTAAATTGTTAGCTCAACTTTAAAACACATGTAATCACCTTATTTGTTTTATACCAATGCTATCTGTAAGGTATAAATGTGTTTGGGTGAATAAATGTCTGTAAGAACATCGGATGGACTGTATTTGTGTCGTTTTGGTATAGGTTAATGCTTCAGCTACAGATGATGTGTTGCGCAATTGTTAATTGGGTTTCTTTCTTTAGTAATGGCATTCATTCTTGCTACATAAGATACCTGTCTGTTATGTAGTGCCCTGTTATACTGCGTTACTGTGTAATATGTATGGTTTCTATAGCCGTGGCACCATTATGATGGTATGAAGAGATGGATTAATTCATGTAGGACGCCACTGAAGGCCTAGGTGTAAAATGCACGGCCCGCCACTGGAATATATTATCACCCAGCTTTTCATATGAAGTTGGATATACAAGTAGGGCGATATAACCCTAGTAAAAAAATTAATAAACTAAAATGGATTTGAAATACATTTATTTCATGCTAAGTATACCATAAAAAACATTTATATATTTATGTACTTAAATACCCTGCAATTGTACTTTTGGTGTACTAAACTGATATACTTAAAATCTGCTAAATTGGAACAACTAATTTTGTACTTAACGCACTTTAATTGAGTGGAAGTAGTGCTGAAGTCCAACTAAAGATATACTGAAGTATATTTGATTGTGCTAAAGTGGAACTATTGCAAGTATACTTTAGGTACACTTTAAAGGGGTCATATGATGCTATTTTAAAGAT
>NW_015505655.1:1383637-1442886 GCF_001515645.1 Sinocyclocheilus grahami
ATTTTTTAGAAAAAGCCTTTGTGCACAGCCAGCCTCGTACTCTCCTAGGTTAAAAAAACTGTCGTCCATAAAATGCGTTGCACAAATTCGAACATCTGGGTTGTGCTGTTCTGTTGTAAATAAATCTTAACCAATGATTCCTAATTGCATCTACAATTTCAATCCAATTGCATTTCTAATTGCATCCGGAAGGCCAAATAAAGTGCTTTTGCTTTCGCACTGAAACACAGCGTCTCCCTGACATGGCTGCATCAACACGACTGCTGATCCTGAAACCACGCCTTCTTTCTTTGCGTGCACATTTGGGCGGCATTATGCTAATATTTCCACATCGTGACGTAGATATGTGGGGGCGTGTTAGAACGAGCCGTTTTAGGAGGGCATAGTTGACTCTTAACTTTTATAAAGAATATCTCTTTGGATTTGAGACTTTAGTCTTTGCAACTTTACAGATCTTCTTTATGCACCAAGAGTTTGTAACACTCCAAAGAGAAAGGAAAAAATGAAATCGCATCATATGACCCCTTTAAATATATTACATATTAAGACCGATATTATTCTAAGATCATTCAATCCTCATCAATAGTCCTCATCACATTTTAGACTTAATATAAAAAAAATGTGCATTGTGCACAAATACTCCAAATAAAGGTTAATTATCATTAAGTCTTGAACGATATGTCAGTAAATACTTATGGTAATAGATTTGAACTATACTTAGTATGAAATAAATGTATTTTAAATATATTAATAGGGAATGTATACTATAAAGCACATCAAAACTGCTTGATCAATTGCAAAATGTAAACTATATTCTGCTAAAAGCGATTATATGGCATGAAGTATAAACATTAACATCATGAATTTCTGTAATGCTGCGATGAAACAATGTGTATTGTGAAAAGCGCTATACACAAATTTTTTGCTTGATTTAAAATGTTTCATAAATTGATTGTACTTTCAAGAAGCATTAAAAAGCATGTACCGCTGGGCTGTGTGACTCCAAGCACAGGCTCAGTCCAAGCACTCCAGTAGCCTTTGTAGGCAACACCATCGGGTTTGACACGGACCCACACCTTGTATCTGGTGTAGGGCTGTAAGCCAAGCAAAACCAGCATCGTGCTGACCTTTATGACCTCCACCTTCAAAAGATAATTCACCAGTGAGTTTGAACAAGAAGTAAAACACAACAGCTCATTCAAGTAGCGCTAACGGTCTCATGAAGTGCAATACCTTGCCCATGTTACTTCCCTCCACTGCATATCTGACCTCATATATCAAACTGTCATCAATGTATTTGAGGAGAGGAGGCAGCCAGCTCACGTTCAACTGCCCTTCCTTCCCTGAAGTCATGACCGTGAGGTTTCTGGGAGGATCTAGAAACCCTGTGAGAGGAAAAGCATTGTAAAACATCTCACATAGGACTGCCGGAAGAGTGCTGGGTAGATTACTTACAAATTGTAGTCCATTATTAATTACAAATTACATGACAGATATTGTAGTTGGTAATGTAACTTGTAGTTGGTAACGTAATCTATTACATTACACACTTTAGGTAATCTAGTCAGATTACTTTCGGATTACTTTTGACCGAACTCGTTTATCCCATATATTTGATGTTGTTTTGCACCACGTAGATACAAATACAAAGAGGTAGATAGATAAATAATAAAAAAACACTTACTAAAAGGATATATTTACCTGCATGTCAATGAACAAATAAATGCAAAAGAGAACAAATGAGTAAGGGAATTAATAATTTATTGTGCAAATACTATGTAATCGTGTAATCCATAAAAAGTAACTGTAACCCGATTATGAACATTTTAAAACATAATATAATGTAATTACAAGTACTTCATTTTTGGAATCAGATTACATAATTCAGATTGCATATAATCAGTTACTACCCAGCACTGCATCTGCGTGCTGCTTAGTGAGGATTTCACTGCCCTTTTCCTCACTTATTACTTTTTTAATGCGTTAAAAGACTTACAGAAATTCTCAGCGTTAAGGCTACGACTGTAGAGCACCCGGCCATCACGAAAAACCTGCACATCAAGAGGCGTGAAGAATGGGGTTTTGGGCAGTTTGCAGAAGAAGACGGTTTTGTTACTGCCCAGTAAGGACAGAGATGAAACCACACAAGCCATCTTGTTCTTATTCCTGAAGACATGTGAAAATAAGGAATTACGTTGATTGACATTTTCACAGGACAATTTAACTAAAATGCCGTGAATAACATTTAATGCTGTCTTTAAAGAGACAGTACTTTTTATATCAGTTTCTAAGCATAATTTTCGACAACAAAAAAACTAAATAAATTTGAAAAAAGATTCATCTTTGCTTTCAGCCTCAAAGCACTAATCAATCACTTACTCGTATGAATATGTGAAGGTATACTGATCATGTAAATTATTCCTCTCTTCCTCCTCTTCCCAAAAGCAAGTGAGATCCTTCACCTCCACAAAACATTTAATATCCTCTGTTTCGTCTCGCAGTAACTGGGCCACTGAATAATCATATCACATTATGTTGCAAGCATTATTCAAAGACAATTTTGTAATAAGCACAAGTACACAAAGCACAGGTCAACATAAATATAAAATCTTTCAAATGTATTAATTACATATATATTATGTATGATAATATATATTTAAGAAGTTGCATATTTTATGACTTTCTTTATTTTGTTTGTTGGTGCTCAGTTATTATTAGTGCTCAAATATTAATAATGGTTCTTATTATCAATGTTGAAAAGTTTTTGCTGCTTAAAGGGATAGTTCCCCTTCAGCTGCTGGTCTTCATTGACTTCCATAGTATGGGGGAAAAAACACTATGCAAGTCAATGGGGAAGGTGAGCTATCCCTTTAATACTTTTCGGTAAACCACATGAATGAAGTAGAAATAAAAATCTTTTGTGACCTTATAAATATTTTCAACATTGATAATTATCAGAAATGTTCTTCAATCACAAATCAGCATATTAGAATAATTTCTGAAGGATCACGTGGCACTGAAAACTGAAGTAATGGCTGCTGAAAATTCAGCTTTGCATCACATTTTTCAAAATTGAGCTGAATATATAAGCTTTCCAATGATGTATAGTTTGTTAGGATAGGACAATATTTGGCCGAGATACAACTATTTGAAAATCTGGAATCTGAGGGTGCAAAAAAATTCTAAATATTGAGAAAATATATTTTCTTATATATATTTCCTTTAAAGTTGTCCAAATGAAGTTCTTAGCAATGCATATTACTAATCAAAAATTAAGTTTTGATAAATTTGCAGTAGGACCTTTACAAAATATCTTCATGGAAAATGATCTTTACTTAATATCCTAATGATTTTTGGCAAAAATCAATCATTTTGACCCATACAGTGTATTTTTGGCTATTGCTACAAATATACCCCAGCGACTTAAGACTGGTTTTGTGCTCCAGGGTCACATATATTGCAGCCTTGGTGAGCATCAGAGACGGTATATTGATTAAAAAAGGTATATTGCATATACTGTTTTTAATTATACCTCCACATTTTTTGTTTTAAATCTAGAAAGTCAGGAAACATGCATGTAACTTCATAATGAAAACAATTAAAAGACATCAGAAAGAAAGAGTCGCTTTTCTTACCTTTACTTTCAAAATGCTGTCCTCCTATAGTGATGAAAGCAAGACACAACATGAAAACAATTTTCAATCTGTCACTCCTCATTTTTGTCATCCATTTACATTACAAATGCATCACTGTTCTGCGTAACAGTCCCAAAAGGTCTCTCCTCCTTTCCAGGTGGGAAAACTTTTTCGACCAAAAAATTGTTTTGCGGACACCATGGACAGTTACGTGCATCTCATCCGATAAGCTGATAGTGTGTTCAGACAGTGTGTTTACTCTTTGGAGGTGGAGTGGCAAAAAGTGCTGTTTACTGGGAGGAGCCTGAGTGAGAACATGCAGTCGTGACTGTTTGAAGTACTCAGTCTTCACTCTTAATGTACATCATTACATGCAGCCCGACCTTGAGGCTTGAATAGGAAATAATATGATTTTTAATGGGTCTAAAACACTGATGCATGTTCATTATGTGAAGTGCAGTCAACAGGTGCTCAGTTGTAAGAGTTTTTAGTGTGCAAACTGCACTGGTGTTGTTCGGCACACAGTAACCGGTTCTTTTTATCACGGCCTGCCACTCTTGTTTTTTTATGCTAAACCTGCGTTATCAGCATAGCGCTGAGCTCCTTTTACGCACAGATAAGCGCAAGCATTGCGACCCGATCCAGTCAGCCTGCAGCTCACTGTCCATTATCACTATGACAGCACTCAGTGCTGAGCACTGTACCGTTATTTCAACCCGGGACACATTGTTAAGATGAGAAATGTGACACCCGATTAGGCTCACAGGTGGTTTTAATCATACATAGACTTTGTCATTTTAGTAAAGAATTAATTTCATGTGCAATGAACAGAAATGATCCGATATTGGTCCTTTAATGCACTCCAAACCAATTTAGACCTCTTCATTAAATGGTCTTCAAAAATACACTGAAAAGAATTGGTGTAAAAATAATTTTCACCCAGAAATTGCTAGTAAATTGCACAAATAATTACATAGACACATGAATGAAATTTTGAAGTAGAAAAAATGAAATCGACATATATCCAATAATCTTAGTGTTAGATGAACTCTTTGGAAGTTTATCTTATGTTATTTATCCCTATCATCAATCCATTCCATTGCCGCGCAGACCTGTGAGAATGAATGAGCAGAGAGTTGGTGCACTACTTAAGCATTCTCAACTTTATTCAGGAAGTCATATTTATACAAACAACATCAGCCCGGATGTCTCAGACACCCATTCAAAGTTTTCAGGAGTTATATGATACCTTATATGGATAGGAAAGAAATATATTTGTTGATTGTAAGGTGTAAAATGTGCATTTGCATTTGTCTAGCTGTCTAGGGGTGGTTTCAGTTTCTCACCCGAAATAGCATTAGCACCGTGTGTATGTGTAAAAGAAGAAGTTCATGAAGTGCATTTGCTGGAGAAACAAATGGACAGAAAGTGAAGCCTTGAATTAATGTTAACAATGGCCACTTTGAGTCATTTATGATTCATGGCTTCACTCTGGAGATATGCTGAGGCTGTTTTTAAGGGGACAGACCCCTGTAATATTAGCAAGCTTATTAAAGATATGAGCAAATAATTTATCAAACCATCAATACATCATAAATTTAGCTTTATTGGAATTTCTCATCATTTTCATAACACATGGCCATACAAGCAGAATAATAATGATGACCCATATATAACGACTCCTACTGTGATGGCCAAATGTTCCAATTTCAATTCATCAGTAATTTCTCTGGCCTTTAATTCTCTAATTAGTCTCTCGTCAATTAATCCTCCATCCTTGTCATTGTGTGGAATAAATGTGCAACATATGGAAGGCGGATGGGGCCAAAAGTTCTGAAATTTGAACAGGTTTCTTCCATACGTGTAGACATAGAAAATAGAAATAGTTTATTGCAGCATTGCTTTACTGATATTTACTATGCTAGAGTAAATTAATTAATGTTACAATGTAAATTAAAGGGGTCATATGATGCTATTTTAAAGATCATTATTTTGTGTATTTGGTGTAACGCAATATGTTGACATGCTTTAAATGTTCAAAAAACACATTATTTTTCAAATACTGTACATTATTGTAGGTCGCCAGCCTTGTGCTCTTCTAGGATCAAAAAACTGTCGTCCATAAAATGCGTTGCACAAATTCGAACATCTGGGTTGTGCTGTTCTGTTGTAAATAAATCTTAACCAATGATTCCTAATTGCATCTACTTCCGGAAGGCCAAATAAAGTGCTTTTGCTTTCGCACTGAAACACAGCGTCTCCCTGACATACTGCATCAGCATGACTGCTGTTCCTGAAACCACGCCTTCTTTCTTTGCGTGCACATTTGGGCTGCATTATGCTAATCTTTCCACATATTGACGTAGTTATGTGGGGGCGTGTTAGAACGAGCAGTTTTAGGTAGGAGTGGCTGATTCTTAACTTTTATAAAGAATATCTCTTTGGATTTGAGACTTTAGTCTTTGCAACTTTACAGATCTTCTTTATGCACCAAGAGCTTGTAACACTCCAAAGAGAAAGGAAAAATTGAAATCACATCATATGACCCCTTTAAGACTTTTCTACTTGAGAAAGAACATTAAACTAAACAACTAAAAAGGCTTATACGCTTGACATCACACACAAAGCACTGATGCATTATCCCTCATGAACAAACATCTGATATTTGCATACAAGCAGTGTCCCATTATGACATCCTTCACGAATACACATGATGTATAATGTTTGCATAAGTATATACCAACGTACCATCCCATCACATATGCAAATTTAGTTTCAAATTCAGCAATATAATTGGCTGATGTGCGTGTTGCCACATTAACATGGACGAACGGTGCGTGTTGACATGGTCAAATTTCACATGTTCCGTTTAAAGGATTTCGGCCCCGTCCACCTTCCATAAGAAATGAACGTGCAAACGCTTACTTCACTGGCCTCCATGTTTAGATACTGTTGACCCAAAAAAAAAAAAAAACGGTGACACTCAGGTCATTGGTGCATGTATTTCCTTCATTTCCTCTGGCTCTTGTGGTTGTGGGTTAGTGGTGTGTAACAGGAAAATGAAATTCAGGAAGCCCCCTTTCTTATAGTTTTCTGGGTACGCAGATAAAAGCAGAGGAGTTGGCAGAGATACAGGTATAAAGTCATAAATTACAGATGCTATCAACTCCAGCAAGTGCACAAAGTCACTTTCCTTTTAGTGCAAAGACAACTAGAGCCTTCCGACTTCCTCAAGCGGAGCATCAACTGCAGTGATGCCACACCATTTTTGGTTCCCCAAAGAACCTTTCAGTGAACAGTTCTTAAGAGAACCATTTTTATTAGTGTTAAGAACATTTTAATAATCTAAAGAATCTTTTGTGGAATGGAAAGATTCCATGGATGTTAAAGGTTCTTCAAGGAACCAACAATGCCAATAAAGGACTTTTACTTTTAAGAGTGAAGGAGAGATTCAAGCCATATATAGAGACCAGAAAATTAAAGGCCAGCAAGCTACAACCTAGCAAACACCCAGTAATGCCCTAGTAACCATGCAATGCTAAAAAGCATTCCTGGGACTCAAAAATTAAGAGCGTGCAACACACAGTCATGGATACGAACTTATAAAATATATGCATTCAATTCAATGTAAGTCAATGTTGATGCATAAATGTGTAAATGCATGCACTGTAAAAACAACAAAGTGTTCGTGCTGCCTTAAAATTGTAAAATGTGAAGTGTATGAGTAATCTTAACAAGTTAAATGCAAATTTTTTGCGATAGCTAACTGCATCAATCATTTTTTCAATGTTATAACCATTAAGAACCTCTCACTAACTCCTTAGTTATGCAACAGGCAAGCAAACATTTTCTTTAAAAATGCAATACAATCAGTGCCTTTTAATGAATATGAAATAAAAACAACAAGCAGATAAGCAAAAATGTTTGGTATAAAGGGACAGGAAATGGAGAAAGCGACATAAAACAAAAGGAAACTAATCAACAATCTTACAGATCAACTTGTGTTGCACATTATGACAGAGTGTATATATATATATATATAGGGGTCTTTTAATAATGCATATATTGCACGGGAGGGTTTTATAAAGACATCTAATTAAGTTGAACCTGTCACTGGTTCACAGAAAAGTGACATGGCTTGATATCATCCGACAGGATGAGAACAGGCGGGAAAAAGCTTCAGCAAGGCCACTATCTGTCTACTCTGAAGAAACACTGGACATAACGGACAGCCAGGAGAGTGTGCAAAAACAGAGATAGAGAAGACAAGAGAGTGTTCTAGATGGCCAAAACTCGTTTCTGCCGTGTCCACTGTACTGCTGCTGAATGAATCTCACAAAACTGATCAAGAGCATGTCCAGGTCACATCTGACCCCAAAATCAAAAGAAATTAAATGAGGCCTATGTTTAGGATCATTAAAGGTTTTCTTTTTTTGCTTGGTAACATTTTCCCCTAATTTCCCATTAGTCTAATGAAAAACTAAAACCATTATCTGAAATATTAATTTGATGTATAATAACCAAAACTGAAATAAAAATGAATAAAAACTATATAGACGTTAAAACCCCCCAAAACTACTAAAAATGACGAAAACACAAGAACGAAAATGAAAGCAGAAAATAGGCTTTCATTTTAGGAATTTAGTTTTAATATTTAAGATTTAATTGAACCATAATTGCATCATGTTTAATTATGTAAATATATTATGTAAAATATTACATAATACGTAACATTTTGCTAAAAAAAAAATAATTAATGGAGTTTTTTAATAACAACACAAACTCAGTGAAGAAGCAAACATCCATTGGTGAGCAAGTGATGTAATGCTACAAGAACGAAAATGAAAGCAGAAAATAGGCTTTCATTTTAGGAATTGTTTAGTTTTAATATTTAAGAATTATTTGAACCATAATTGCATCATATTTAATTATGTAAATATATTATGTAAAATATTACATAATACGTAACATTTTGCTAAAAAAAAATAATTAATGGAGTTTTTTAATAACAACACAAACTCAGTGAAGAAGCAAACATCCATTGGTGAGCAAGTGATGTAATGCTACATTTCTCCAAAAAGAAACAAACTCGTCTACAGCTTGGATGGCCTGAGGGCGAATAAAATTAAAGCATATTTTCATTTTTGGGTAAACTAATCCTTTATAAGTATGTTCGAAAAGAATAACAAGATATTATAAATCATTGTGACAGCATACTGGACATTTTGGGTTGCAGATAGTTTATTTGCTATATTATAATTTAAGAAAACGCTTATTCAAAAAAAAATAACAACAGTAAAACATTGATTTGAGTGGATATTTCTCATAAGTTTCAAACAACAGCCCATGATTGCACATATCAGAATAGCACAGTGCATTTATCTCCATAATAGTGCCGAATGAGCTGTTAGGACTGTAATTTAAAGCAGATGGACACCCAGATAGACAATACAGAAGCTGCCCGCTCAGGGCTGTGGGTGTTACATTATCTGATGAGATAGAGAACATGTGCTAAAACCACAAAGATTCATCCAAACGTGGCCTTTTTGAGGGAAAGACAGAGAAAAGCTGGAGAACGGGGTGAGAGCGTGAGCAATGGGTGTGGATGGACCTTTAAAACGCACATACACGCGTGAATACGTATGGGGAGACACGCAGGTCACTAGCGCAGTCAGATTTCAATCCACGCCATCCTATCTCGACTATCCACATCAACAAACAACACTGAGCGCGTTTAGCAGATGCTGTTTGGGTTAAAAGAAGGAAAGCAAAGATTATCCCAAGTAGCAGTGAATAGGTGAAGAGAAGTTCTCTATGTGATAAAGACGGAGAGAGTGTGTTTTAGCAGGCACAGCCGGTGTGTCCCTCAGAGGACGTGTCCTGCGGACTGGAGTCTTTGTGGTTGGACACTGGACCATCTCCGTCCATACTTTCATTCATCTTCTCACATATCACGTCCACCAGACACTCAAAAACCTGCTTCACGTTGATGTTGTCTTTGGCGCTGGCCTCAAAAAACTGGAAACCTGAGGAAACCAGAAAAAAAGCAAAGCCAGGGTTATTATAGTTAACAGAAACCAAAATTAAAACCATGAAAAAAACATTTTTGTTAAATAAAATAAACTTTTTATTTCAGCTAGTTGCCGAGGAAAAATTTCCTCAATTTAATTTTGTTTATCTTGATGTACAAAAATAGCTAAAACTGAAAAAAAAAACAATATTAATTATTATTATTAAATGTAATGATATTTAATATTTGTATGATGTATAGCATGATATATACAAAGATCCATGTATGATATGTTTAACTTTAAAACTCATTTACCTACAATTTTACAATCAAAATTACACATTTAATTTATTTATATATGAAACATATTTATTTACATATATTTATACATATTTAACTTATTAATAAACTACTCTTATTTCTAAATAATTTAATTAATAATAAAAAATATTTTTAACCTATAGATTGTTTAAGGAAATTATTGAAGTGTGGGGAGGTAAATAAATCAAACAGATTGTTTATAAATATTTAATAATAATTTATATTGCATTTTAAAAAATATGAATCAGTTATAAAAAAAATTTTTATTTTATTTTATTTATCTTACTTTGTTTTTATTTATATGCACAACATTTTAATGATTAAAAATTATTTTAAACATTTTATATTACAATATACATTAATATATACATTTATGACTGAATTTGTAAAATATATGTATACTATGACTTATAAAATAATGTATACATACATATATTATTTTATTTATTTTGGTAGTTATTTTATCATCATTTGCATAAGGGTTATTAACAAGGTTTTTTTTCTTTGAGGATTTAAAAACAAAATATGTTAAATAAATAAATGGGGACCAATTTTGTGGAAATATTCCCTGGTAACCAAGTAAAATTTTCTACTACATATACTTATTTTTAAACAGATACAGATGTAGATATAGAAATAGATGTAGTAATGGACTTCTGCAACTGTGGCATGGCAGTTAGTGTACATTGAGAATCAGATGGATAATGAGTTTGAATCTTGTGATTTTTCCTCTTCAAGTCATCAAAATAAGCAATCAGCAAAAAGGCTAAAAATAAGTTGTAATGTGCATCTTCTCACTGAGTTCATGAGCCAATCTCTGACTGTCCTCTGTCGGAATGAGTCTGTCATCTTCCAGGTCACACTTGTTGCCCACCAGTATCACCTGTGCGTTGTCCCAGGAGTATGTCTTTATCTGAGTGGCCCTAAGAGCCAAACATGCAGGACGTGAACATTAAACACTCTTAATACACACATAATGTACAGATGCATGTGTGTGTGTGTGTGTGTGTATGTGTGTCACTCACCAGTCCTGAACAGTGTTGAACGAGTCCTGGTTTGTGATGTCGTAGATTAGCAGGAAGCCCATGGCTCCTCTGTAATACGCTGTAGTGATGGTTCTATAGCGCTCCTGTCCGGCTGTGTCCTGAACAACATAATCATTACAATAATCCTAATTATATGCATGGATTCAACATCCTGAGTTGTGAGGCTGATGATGAGATAAATGGTCTTGATCTCCTATATTGACCAGTAGATGGCAGACAAGGGTTGTTGTTGTTTTTTCAAAGAAACACTACTATATCTGATGTCAAATCTAAAAATCCTGCGTTATATTATGATAATCCATTTAACATATTTTGTTTTTAAATCCTCAAAGAAAAAAACTTGTTAATAACCTTTATGCAAATGATGATAAAATAACTACCAAAATAAATAAATAAAATAATATAGGTATGAATACATTACTTTATAAGTCATAGAATATACATTTTTAACAAATTCAGTCATAAATTTATATATTAATGTATATTGTAATGTTAAATGTTTTATATAATTTATAATAATTAAAATGTGTATATAAATAAAAACTAAATAAGATAAATAAAATAAAAACATTTTTAATAACTGATTCATATTTTCTAAAATGCAATATAAATATTTATAAACAATCTAGCATCAATTAAATTTTTAAATGTTATTTAATATGATCTTTTCTATTTATATGATTTATAGCATAGACACAAAATCCATGTATATTTAATTGTACGTACAAAATTGCATATTTATTTACATTTCTATGTAATATATTTAAAATAAATATATAAATAACATAAAATAACATAAAATTGTTGAATTTTATATTTATAAAGATAAAAATAATACACATATTTATGATATGTGAATAATATATGATATTATTGTTATGTGAAGTATGTATATTAATGTATGTGTGTGTGTGTGTGTATATATATATATATATATATACACACACACAGTATATAAACAAATTAAAAATTATTTTCAAATTTTAATTTGTGTTTTCTATCTATCTATGCAAATAAAAAAAAAATACAAATAATGGAATTAAAAATCATCATAGTCATATGGACTATTGGCCTGGGTTGGCACAGCAACTATGCGCCGTCGCTTAGAAACCTGCTGGCCAAACTTATTTGCATGATCATCAGACCATCATCAGAGAGGGAGGAGAGAACGTGTTGCCTAGGCAACCAGTGGGTCACACAGGTTTACACATGATCCATTAATGTTTGGCAAGAGTGACAAACAGCAGAGACGAGCTCCAGTCAACAGCCAGATGGACAAAAAACTGTGAGACTTATCAGAATACAGAGTGGTGAAATAAACAATAAACGTGCCCTGCATGAATATGTATTTAGATCAATAATTATGCAAGCACAATTACCATTCTCTTGTTTAGAATTATTTATAAAGACCAAAGTGCAAAGAGACAAGAAAAAGAAAATCTATGCAAAACAAATGCAATGATTTTCTATTCGGCTAACGTATGCTTTATGAATCATAAGTATGAATCACAGTCCACTATGTCCCTATAATATCCCCTTTTAGGATTTGCACCCACAACCTCAAAGATCTTCAACCACTAGCCTATTTCCATTTCTAAATTATGCATAAGAAACATTTCTTCAATTAGACTGAGCTACAAAAATGCATTGCAACCTTTTTATCTATCAAAATTGTTTCAGTGCATCTGCAGAACTCTTTCTAACTCAGGGTCTTGTTGGACAGACAGTCAACAGCCGACAGATGCAGAGGTTCAGAGTGGCCATGAGGCTCAAACTAAAACACGCAAGCCTTTCTGTTACTGGATCAGAGCCAAAGCACACATTAAGACGAAACACACTGAATGCCATCCAGCTCACATTCATCTCTAAACTAAAACACACTGTAAAAACTACTTCAAAATGTCATGCTTAATTCAATGTGTTACTTGCCACTACTTTCTTTATGAAATTTACAAGCAATTGCTGAGTGAAAATAGTTTCTACACCATTTTCCCCCCAGTTAGACTAATTTAACATTCACAATAGCATTCTACACTCTAAAAAATCCTGGGTTAAATATAACCCAGCGCTGGGTTAAAAAAAAATTTCAACTAGATTCATATATATATATATTAAAAAACATATTTTACTTCAATGTATTGAAATAAAACTAAACTTAGGCTATTTTAAAAACATACTGTATTTAATTTAGTGTATCGTGATGCACTAAAACTGAAATAAAAATGAATGAAAACTATATAGACATTAAAAAGCACACTAATAAAAATGACAAAAACACAAACAAAATTACTAAAAAAAAAAATCTTAATGATACTAAAATAACCCTACACATGTCATGTGATAAACATATAGCATACTACAGTATAGTATGTAACAGGTAGTATGCACTTTGTCACATACAGAATACTATGCTACTGTTTTTATTGTTTATGCATACTAGTAGTTAATAGTAGGCAGACAGCAGCATGCAGCTAGTCTGCAGCTTTAGAGATCACTGCAGCATCTCTGCGGTGGAGGAATTTACTGACTTCACTCCCACTCACAATACCGTACCAGCCGGCAGCTGACATTACAGCACATCTACACACCCTCCTGCACCTGATAATTATGGCTTTCTGAGATGTTTTCTTTAATAACACCAGTTTCACTCTGAAACACGTCACACTGTGGAAGTAAAATAGGATTGTGAACGCCGTTTCATGTTGACTTCAAACACATCCCCTGTTCTGGTCTGAAAACACATACTGTATCGGATTCAGTCCACCGACACGAGAGCTCAAACTAACAGGCAAACTCTTGGGAATAGAAATAAAACCCCTCCACCATCCAGTCGATCAATCAGACCCTCACGGGCCTGATGGAGAGGGTCTCCATGGTGACAGGCCCACCAACAAAGCGCGCAGACCCATTAAAAGGGGAGCGGTGCGCGCCAAACACCACTCCTCCCCAGAGGTGAGATGTTACAACAAAGAGAGTGACTGCCCACAGCAGATATTGTCTCAAGGACACGAGAGCACGTGTTAGGTAGCATCTTTTTTAACTCAACTGCAATAGTAATTTAGAACGGCAAGTCTGTGAGTTGGAGGAGTTGGTCTCTCGCTCACTTGGTGAAAAATGATTCTGATGATCATGTGCTCACTGCTTTGAGAAGTCTGTAACTGGTGGTTAATCCTAACGGTCAGGTTTACAGTGTAGGCTAAGGTTGCAAAATCATTGGGTAAGGCAACAAGAAACACTTTAGAGGTTTTGAAACGTCTTCCTATTTTAAGAGGAAAATTGCTCTGATAAAAACAAGCACAGAATGTGTTAAAGGGACTGTTTTCTCAGTTTCTTTATTTTTTAAGAAATTAATATTTTTATTCAACAAGGATGCATTAAATCAATCAAAAGTGAGAGTAATGACATTTATAATGTTACAAAAGATTTATATTTCAAATAAATGCTGTTCTTTTGAACTTTGTATTCATCAAAGAATGCTGAAAAAATGTATCACAGTTTCCACAAAAATATTAAGCAGCACGACTGTTTTCATAATGATAAGAAGGAGCAAATCAGCATATTATACTGATTTCTGAAGGATCATGTGACACTGAAGACTGGAGTAATAATGATGCTGAAAATTCAGCTCTGATCATGAATAAATGACATTTTACAATATATTCACATAGAAAACAGTTATTTTTAATTGTAATAATATTTCATAATATTGCTGTTTTACTGTATTTTCCACTAAATAAATGCAGCCTTGGTGAGCAGAAGAGATTAAAACATTAAAAATTCTTACCGAACTCAAACTTTTGAATTGTCGTGTACAGTGAAAGTGAATGTAGTCTATATGACTAAACCAACATCAATCAACATATTTCTTGTTAACTATCACTTTAAGTAATTTTGCAAACAATGATTCAATGTCAAAAATCACAAAACTCAGAATCACCTTTTCTTCACAATTATATACATTTATAGTTATATGCAAAAACTACATGCATGCGTTTCCATTAAACAATGTTTTCACTTGCTGTTATTGCCTTGTTGTTCAAATAAAACATTAAAATTGAGTAAAACTGTACTTTCTAAGGTCTTATATTCTCAAAGGATCTTAAGCTGAAAAGTCTTGTCACATGTTGAGCATGTGCACCGGCTGCATGAGGCCTTTCAATACTAAAACTGAAGCCAGAGATGTCAATGAAAGTGGATTTTATTCCATGATCTTCAACAACAAGACACCCCAAATCTCTCAAGCTACTTTGTTACCGCTTCATTTCATATCATTTCTGCAGTTCAGATGCGCGTCTGGATGAAACCCTAAAACAACACCATAAAACAGACCTGATCTATGCTCACCATTCATTTCACAGCTCAATATAACGGTTTTATACCAAACGGCACTCAGCACAGCTCTTTGTCTATTAGTAAGAACACCGAATCCCATCCCACATGTCCCATGAGAGACACAAATCAATAATGCTATGGGCTGTATGGAACCCCATAGAATCAGAGCTTAATATTTCACACTAATAATACAGACCTACTAAAATATTAACTTCATATGCCATCACCTTCATATGATGCGATTTCAATTTGTCCTTTCTCTTTGGAGTGTTACAAGCTCTTGGTGCATAAAGAAGATCTGTAAAGCTGCAAAGACTAAAGTCTCAAATCCAAAGAGATATTCTTTATAAAAGTTAAGAGTCAGCCACGCCTACCTAAAACGACTCGTTCTAACACGCCCCCACATGTCTACGTCACTATGTGGGAAGATTTGCATAACGCCGCCCAAATGTTTACGCAAAGAAAGAAGGCGTAACTTTTATTCTCGCTGTAGTATTGTTGCCGCTGCCACAATGTTGTGAAGGCGCTGTGTGATTCGTCGTGAAAGCGAAACTACTTTGTTTGGTCTTCCAAAAGTGCAATTACCCACTTTGAAGCATTTTAAAGTAGGGAGAAATACAGTTAAAATCAATAATAATAATAATAGAATTTAAAATGGCTGAGCAGGTTTACAAAATAAAAAAAGTCATAGGATCCAGACCTAAAAAAAATGTGTTTTATCCTTTGTCTGAAAGCAATTCACAAGAATTATGCCTTATATAGAGATTTTTTTTTTTTTTTAATAAGTCAAAAAGTGTCCCCATGATTCCTAACATTTGTAAGTGAGAGTCCACTTTTATGGGCTGTAAATACAAAATCAACTGGGCTCTTTTCACTCTGTTCACTTTTGTCTCATGTCAAGGGGTCTGAATTTGGTTATTTTAACCTTAGCGAAGACTAAACACTCTTGTTGTATAAAAACTAGAAGCATTATTGTTATACGAATCAGTCTGACAAAAAGAGAGAACATATACAGGATAATTCTCTAAAAATATCTGTCAGACTGCACTCTTTCTCAAAGACACACAACACACTCATATAGTTCCCAAATGGAGGGCCAGGTAAATGAGATTGACGGTAGTGGAGAAAAAGCCTATGAGGTTGCAGAGGTTGGACAGACCGTGGTAGCGGTAGAAGGTGGTCCTGTGCTCCTTGTATTTCGGGTCCTGCTCACGGAGTTTGGCGTAGCCTTCCTTATTGGAGCTCATACCCACCTGATTTCCCAGACCGTGTTCCTTCTCGATCTCCTGCATGACCAGCATGCTCTCTGTGGCAGATTTATTGAGATACACCTGTGTATATATATATATATATATACACACACACACACACACACACACACACACACACACACACACACACACAGCCGTTCAAAAGTTTGGGGTCAGTGAGATTTGTCTTTTTTTTTTTTAAAAGAAGTATCTTCTGTTCATCATGGCTGCATTTATTTGATCAGAAACAGAAAAAAAATGTAATATTGCGAGATATTATTGCTATTTAAAATAGGCCTAATGGTTATCCATTTTACTATACATTAAAATATAATCTATTCCTGTGATCAAAGCTGATTTTCAGCAGCATTACTCTAGTCTTCAGTGTCACATGATCCTTCAGAAATCAGTCTAATATGCTGATTTATTATCAGTAATGGAAACAGTTGTGCTGCTTAATATATTTATGGAACCTGTGATACTTTTTTCAGGATTCTGAAATTAATGCTTTTATTCAGCAAGTATGTGTTAATTAAGTGATAATAAAAAGTGACGCTGTTCTTTTTAAACTTTTTGTTCACCAAAGAATCCTGAAAAACAATGCGCACCGAGCGAACACAATGATAATCATTGAAATTATGCACCGTTTTCTCTCCCCAAATAAACTCAGTTTTGAACTCTGTTGTAGTTCTGCTGTTTAACATTAGAGGGCGCTCAGATCCGATCCGCTTTTAAACTGAAGGGCCATTTGACCGAGCGGAAGAAAGAAGTATACGATTTTAGAAGATGTGGGAAAGATGAGGTGATTTGAAATAGATTACAATTTGGGCACACAGGACTAAATGCATCACTATACAAAATAGGTAAACATATTACAGGTAAATGTGCTTTTTGTGGGGTAATAGAAACCGTTGAACATGTATATGGAGGGCGAAACCTGCAAAAACAATAAATAAATAAATACACAAATAAATAAATAAATGTGTGCATAAATACACATATTCTTGTTTAAATACATAAATAATTATACATGTGATGAAAGTAGGCAAATAAATAAAATAAATTGGTGGGAAAATGGAAAATGTTTAAGGAAATGCTAAACTCATCCTAACTATTTTCCTTTGATCACTCATTTATTTCTGAATGTAGTTCCACATTTTTTTTCCCCTCTGCGCAACATGCTAATGAGAGGGTGTCAATTATGCAAGAGTAGGCGGATCGTGTGTGACGAGCTTGAGTGCTATGATCTTTTAATCATAAAAGATTTTAAGCGGCCAATGTAAAATATTTATGCTTACATAGCTCTTAATTGCAATACTGAACCGTTATGTGCTTAATAAACATAATTTTGTCGCCTGTATTTTCTGTTCTGATAACTAATGGGAAAAAACGGTCTGTTCCTTGATTAAACCACTTCATACCAGTCATCTCACGATGACCATGGGATACTGATATTACAGTTGTCTCTAGCTGGAGACTCAATCGGGTTACAAAAAATGACGTCAGGAAACGACACTGGCTATTTCGTCGGGTCGTTTGTAAAGTCACAGACACTGTACGGACAATACAGCTCAGTTTTTTATGTATCTTGCTCTGTTGAACAGAAAAAGTGACTTTACGTAGGCCATACTGGATTAACACCATGCATCATCTCCTGTCAGCGGGAAAGCTGCGCCCCCAGCTATCACATGCCCCCGACCAAGTCCATAGTTGACACCCTCTCAGTAGCATGTTGTGCAGAGGAAAAATAAATGCGGAACTACATTCAGAAATAAATGAGTGATCAAAGGAAAATAAATCGGATGAGTTTAGCATTTCCTTAAACATTTTCCATTTGCCCACCAATTTATTGTATTTATTTGCCTACTTTAATCACATGTTTAATTATTTCTATATGTATTTAAACAAGAATTTGTGTATTTATACAGACATTTATTTATTTGTGTATTTATTTATTTATTTATTTATTGTTTTTGCAGTTTTCGCCCTCCATACATGTAATATTAAAATGTCGGAAATATAATATAGAGAGAATTAAAATGACAAAGAACTTAAATGGTAATAATAAAGAAAAAAAGAAGATAAATTGGATATTAGGAAAACGATTAAGAGAAGGTATAGTAATGGAATATATAGTAGAAACGGGATTAAATTAACGAATTTGATCAATAAATAAAGCAAAGGAATAGGGGAGTACACAAGCTGGGGTTTTTGGCATGGGAGCTGAACACGCAGCAGCCAGAAATACAGCTTGGGTGAGCCCGAAATAAAATTAACAATTAAAAAAAAAGATATATATATACAGTGGGTACGGAAAGAATTCAGACCCCCTTAAATTTTTCACTCTTTGTTATATTGCAGCCATTTGCTAAAATTATTTAAGTTAATTTTTTTTCCTCATTAATGTACACACAGCACCCCATATTGACAGAAAAACACAGAATTGTTGACATTTTTGCAGATTTATTAAAAAAGAAAAACTGAAATATCACATGGTCCTAAGTATTCAGACCCTTTGCTCAGTATTTAGTAGAAGCACCCTTTTGATCGAATACAGCCATGAGTCTTTTTGGGAAAGAGGCAACAAGTTTTTCACACCTGGATTTGGGAATCCTCTGCCATTCCTCCTTGCAGAGCCTCTCCAGT
Source organism: Sinocyclocheilus grahami (assembly GCF_001515645.1). NCBI lineage: Eukaryota > Metazoa > Chordata > Actinopteri > Cypriniformes > Cyprinidae > Sinocyclocheilus > Sinocyclocheilus grahami. The sequence goes on from NW_015505655.1 coordinate 1,402,878, forward strand.
TCTGTCAGGTTGGATAACGGTGAGTGCTGGTTTTCTCAGAGTCGCCTCTCATTATCGCAGTCTGGTAAGAGATTTGTTTTGGGTTTGTTGTTGTTTAAGCATAATGTCTAAGTATAACGTATATCGTGAGTGTTTTGAGCATATGGTTTTGCTAGGGGTTTCATTGTATTTCCATTTTACTGATTGTGTTTGTTTTTCTGTGTAGAACCTAACCTTTAAAATATCACAAAACTGTTCAATCTGAATTAAAAAAAAAAAGAAATACATCAGATAGAAATACACCCGTTTGATTATTCTTTTTCATTATTGTTTGTCAGTTTGAGACAAAATACACAGTCAATGTGGTTTAATCTAATATCAGAAAGAATGTATATGAATTGCACGTTATTTTTAGATGCTGAATGTCATCACATAAAGGTTACCTTGATCTGTGTTTATGTTGTAAAGCTCATGGTTGCAAGAGGCTGTTGCTTCTGTTTGTGTATATTTGACACAAGCAGCGTCTTCATTTAATGTATTTAAAGATTGCTTTAAAGTATATTTGGTCTGATTTGATTTGTGCTTTATGTCCTCCATGAAGTAAAAGATGGGACGCAGAAAGTCGAAGAGAAAACCCCCTCCCAAGAAAAAGATGACGGGAAACCTGGACACCCAGTTTACCTGCCCCTTCTGTAACCACGAGAAATCATGTGACGTTAAGATGTGAGAATAAAACTCCTTAAGTGTTACTTCAAGATCTTTTGCATGCAACAACAACAACAACAACACTAATGCTCAACATTTTTACTTTATTCCAGGGAGCGAAGTCGAAATACAGGGATAATATCCTGTACTGTGTGTCTAGAGGAATTCCAGACGCCAATTACCTGTATCCTTCTCAAAGCCTAACTGAAACAGACATGTATATGATAAATTATGTATGAGTAACAATTTATTGCATGATGTATATTATTAATAAAGGAATAGTCCATCCAAAAATAAAAATTTGCTGAAAATGTACTCGCTCTCAGGCCATCCAAGATGTAGATGAGTTTGTTTCTTCATCAGAACAGATTTGGAGAAATGTAGCATTACATCACTTGCTCACCAGTGGATGATCTGCAGTGAATGGGTGCCGTCAGAATGAGAGTCCAAACAGCTGATAAAAACATCACAATAATCCACACCACTCAAGTCCACCAATTATTATCTTGTGAAGTGAAAAACTGCGTATTTGTATGAGAGACAAATCCATAATTAAGATGTTTGAAAATTAAACCGTCACTTCTGACCAAAATATCAGTCCATAATCCATAATAACGCTTCTTCCAGTGAAAAAAGTTGTCCCTTGTTATCGTCTCGCATCAAATCCACCCGAATATTTGTTTAGAACTTTTTTTTAAATCATGTTTTCTCTTGTAAACGGTGCTTGGATCTGTGCATATTTCTCTCTTGATTCAGACGAGGTGACTGGAGAATATGGATAGGGGACTCGTATTTTAGCCGGAAGCAACGACTTAAAGATTGTTTCAGATCTGTGCAGATTTCCAATTCACAAGATGTTATCTGACGGACTGGAGTGGTGTGGATTATTGTGATGTTTTTATCAGCTGTTTGGACTCTCATTCTGACGGCACCCATTCACTGCAGAGCATCCATTGCTGAGCAAATGATGTGATGCTTTATTTCTCCAAATCTGTTCTGATGAAGAAACAAACTCATCTACATCTTGGATGGCCTGAGGGTGAGTACATTCTCAGCATGTTTTCATTTTTGGGTGAATTATTTGTTTAATGTGATGTTGGTTCTTGTCCTTAATCTCTCTCTCAGATCTCTCAGAGCCGGTGGACGTGTACAGTGATTGGATAGACGCTTGTGAAGCAGCCAATCAGTAGTTTTGCAGGGTCAAATGTCACAGATGACCAAATACACTTAAAGACTTTTGTTTTTGTTTGTTTGAAACTTCTGTATTGATTCACTGTTCAATTTTGAATTGAAGCTGAAAGAATGATCTAATAAAGCCACAGAAGGAGGTTCAGGCAACATTGAGATGATAGTTTCAAATCCAGCCTTTTCCCTTTTGTTTAGTGTTACAGAGATGCTGAGAAAATGCAACAGATGCCGTTTTTCTGTTTTCGTTGGTTTCTAATCTTTTAGTTCGTCTTGTGTATTTTACAATTTAGGTTTTTATAAGACCATGTAGTATCAATAAATCATTGGCATATTCTCTCTTGTGGAAAACTGTGGTCTGTTTCTGTTGTGCAATCAGTTAAAATGTAATGTTACAAACATTTCCGTTAAATGAAAATAAAGACAAATCATTTGAAAATAGTGATTTATTAGTTTTTCACTTGCTCAGCCATTGTTGGTAAGCCTCATAAAGACATTAGAAGCATTGATGCAAGAGGGACACGCTACATCAACAAAAGAGAGATTCACTGTTTTATGATCTTGTGTTCGGCTGTTCCCAGCGGCAATGCAAAACAATGACATTCCTTAACACACAACGATATATAAATGAAATTTACAAATCTGTAATATTTTCAATAACTGAATTACATGATGAGGTGAAATCTAGTCATGTCAAAACTATTTAGTTTAAAATAGCTAAATATATTAACTCTGCACATTAAAACTTATTTTATATGTAGACTCCCAACCATCCTAAATCATGAGCAGCTCTTGCTTGTGCTATGATCGGTTGCTTTGATAATTGAGTATCAGGTTTGGCAGGCTAAAATAACGCTCGCATATATGCAAGTTTACTGAATCATTCCTATATAGTCTGGGAGTGACAGTCATTTTTCTAAAAAAAAAAAAAAGCCATTGCAATTTAAGTCCGTTTTGGTTGACATGATTTTTCACAGTATGATTAGGTAATGAAAAAAAAACAGTAGTTCTCTATTTGTCGGTCCATGTCTATTTACTTTTATAAAGGATAAACTGAATCAAAAAAAGTTTTGAAATATTTTTGGCCAGACCGCCCCAAATCCTCCCTATAAACAGTCATAATACTAGCTTAATTAATTATAAAATGTCTTTAAACAACTGTACTGTATTATATTTATTAAAAGAATGTAGATAAACTGCTTTGTGGACCATCTGTAGCTTGACGAAATACTATTCTGTACTACAAAAGACATCTCTGAAACCTTGAGGTTTTAGAACCTCTGGCCATTTTGGATTTCTCCTTTTCTTAGTAGTGACTCCACATACATATGTTATGATGAATGAAGAAGCTTACTGTGTTTAACCCAGCTCCTGGATCAACATCCTCCAATAGTGTTCCTGTCAGTGAGTCAGCGTTTAAGGGCAGGGCTTTCTAACTTAGTTCCTGCAGCTCTATTTAACACATCTGAACCAGCTAATCAACACCTTCGGAATTGCTTGAGAACTACAAGCAGGTGTGTTGGAGCAGGGTTAACACCTTTTCAAACAATTATGCAAACTCGACATTATTTAAACGTTGTTTTGAAGCTTATAGTTGAACGCCAAAACCCAGACAATCTCCTAGATGCAGTAGTTAGGTTAAGTTCATCCGAGTTTCTTCAAGAAATTGGCAGTAGTGGGGCATCTTTGGTGGATTTCCTCTTCCTTCATTCAATTAAAAAAGCATCATGGAACCTATTAAAATGTGCACACCATAGGAGCTGCTGGTGTGACCAAATCCACTTAAATTACACTATGGGCAGAAGTTTGGAATAATTAAGATATCATTCTTTTGTGCTCATTAAGACTGCATTTATTTGACCAGAAATATAGTAAAAATATAGTCATATTGTGAAATATTATTATTTTAAATAATTGTTTTTTTTCACTTGAATGTACAGTGGGGCAAAAAAGTATTTAGTCAGCCACCAATTGTGCAAGTTCTCCCACTTAAAAAGATGAGAGAGGCCTGTAATTTTCATCATAGGTATACCTCAACTATGAGAGACAAAATGAGAAAAAAAATCCAGAAAATCACATTGTAGGATTTTTAAAGAATTTATTTGCAAATTATGGTGGAAAATAAGTATTTGGTCAATAACAAAATTTAATCTCAATACTTTGTTATATACCCTTTGTTGGCAATGACAGACGTCAAACGTTCTTACTATTAATGTTGAAAACAATGTTTTTGCCGTTTTAAAGAAATTAAACCTTTTTTCAGAAAGGATCCATTAAATTGATCAAAAGTGACAGTAAAGACATTTATAATGTACAAAAGATGTCTATTTCAAATAAATGTATCACAGTTTCCACAAAAATATTAAGCAGCAAAAACATGGTAATAATAAGAACCATTATTAACAACTGAGCACCAATAACTGATAATAACGGAGCAGCAAATCAGCATATCAGAATGATTTCTGAAAGATCATGTGACACTGAAGACTGGAGTAATTATGCTAAAAAAAAATCAACTTTGCATCACAGAAGTAAATTATATTTGACACTATATTCAAATAGAAAACAGTTGTTTTGAATTGAAATAATATTTCATTGTTTTACTGTATTTTTAATCAAATAAATGCAGCCTTGGTGAACATAAGAGACTGCTTTTAATACACATTAAGAAATCCAAATGATTCTAAACTTTTGACCAGTAGTGCCTATGTAACTATGAGGCATCATAAATAATATATCCATATTTATCATCTGCATTATTTTTTCATATGAGAAAATCTGGCCATGCAGGAGATGGGAGAATTGCACACTCAAAATAACAATAAAATAAAATTGAAAACTTAATCATATTAAAACTACAAAGTGAGAAGCAGGAAAAGCCTGTATGTAAAAAAAGAAAAGTAGAAAAGCTTGTTTTCTACGAAGGTTCTCAGCTTTGATCGGTGGCTGTGATGTCAGGAAACAGTTCAAGCTGCTCCTACTGGTCAACATGAATTTGGAATATCAAAAAGAGTGCAGGTGAACTTTTAAAAAGCAGTGTGCTGGCAGCTGTCTGTCCATCCTAGTCGGAATCCTGATATCCATCCATCTCTGAGTCCTGGCCGTTGTTGATGTAGTCATTAGGGCTGGAGCAGTACTTGCTGTCATACACCTGACGCGGCAGACCGTACACCGTCATGCCGGTCTGGGACGCCACTTTATTGGTGCCCATCTGCAGCGAGACGATAGAGGTGTCGCACATCTCCATGTCCAGCTTCTTATCGAAGATCTGGCGCTTGGTGCCGGGGGCCGTCATGCCGGACTGCAGAAGAGGAAACAGAAAAGAAATAAGCAACAATTTGTGCAATTCACGAACAGTACTAGGAATTGTAAAACAATAAGAGCATGATTATAAAACCGTTTTGAGCACCTGACTAGCTCCTTTGTTGGTGCCCATCTGCAAACTGATTGTTGATTGGTCCAGAGGACTCTCCATCCCCGTCTTAGGGTCATAGAGGTGACGCCGTGTGCCATAAGACGTCATGCCCTTTTGACTGGCAAACTTATTGGTGCCCATCTGAAAATGCAAAAGAGTGAAAAGAAAAAGAACTGGGAAAATTATATAGATAAAGAATGTCCTGACAATTATATAACATACACTACTGTTACTCTATGGGTCAGAGGTTTGGAATAATTGAAATTGTTTTGTTAATTAAAAATGTAATGTTTTTGAAAGAAGCAGTAAAACAGTAATATTGTGAAATTTTATTACAATTTAAAATAACTTAATAAATGTAATTTAGTGCTGTGATCAAAGCTGAATTTTCAGCATTCTAATATGCTGATTGGCTGCTTAAGAAACATTCATTTTTATTGTCAATATTGAAAAAGGTTTTTGCTGCTTAATATTTCTTTTCTTTACTTTCACTTTTAATCAATTTAATGTATCCTTGCTGAATAAAAAGTAATAATTCCTTTAAAATAAAACTTTGGAACAGTAGTGTGTAATTTTAAAAACATAAATATCAAATATAACAATATTTAATAAATACATCAAAATAAAATGTAAATAAATATAAAGATATGTATATATAAAATACTATTAATATGATCATTTATAATGCTTACCATTGAATTTAATTTGATTTGATAAAAAAATAGCAGTAACAGGCATTGCTATATATTTTTTTCCAATGCATAAGACTTTAATTTAACCCTTATTTCATTTATTTTTATATTCAAAGAAAAAGACATTACTGATGAACAACTACTGACCTGCAGACCAATAATGTTGCGTCCCTCCTTTAGTTTCTCAGGAGCAAATTTGCGCTGTTGTTTCTCTGCGTATTTCACTCCAATGTCGCATTTAGAATGGAAGCCTTTAGACTTCGCCTGCATTTCAAAATAATGACAAATTAATACAAGTACGTCAATAATAAAGCAACCAGACATTTTACATTTAAGAAGTGGAAGTATAGGATGCTACTATTTCATATAAAAAACAAACGTATATGTTGAACACACAAAGAGAAGAGAGATTCCTTTTTTGGTGTTTGCTTGACTGTTGGTTTGTGGAAAAACGACTGATCATGCAGCTCAAATACCACATGTTTTGATGTTAATCTCTCTGCTAACAGTTAAACACTCCCATATGAATCTCCTTACTGTGAACTTTCGAAATGTAGATTAAAAAGTATGAATATTACAGAAGTTCTTAATCTTCAGTCTGGAGGTAGTCCTTATCATTTCTGTATTGAAATTCATAATGTGTGACTCACCATCCCAGCCAGTGTAATAAGCGTGCACTGGACCTGAGTGTGGTTGACGTTCTCAAACAGGTCGTTGGCCTCAAATATATCATGTGGCCTCAGTCCATACTCTTGAATGGCTCGGACGAAATTACCAATATTTTCCAGCTGCAACGAACAAGGCCAAACCAAGAATAACTGACATAAACTGGAAAATCTGAAAGTATGCACAACTGATTCCAAAGGAACAATGTTCAGCACCAGAAACCCTTTATATTTGGAACAGAGGATCAGCGGTTATTAGATTTGATGAATGACACAAGCATTCTATTTCGCAAAGAACTCGTAACTCTGTAAATTCCATGTAACTTTTGAATATAGAAACCAAAAAAGATGTTATTGATTTCTGTCTCATCCCACATTAAAGTCCCCATGAAATCAAAATTAAAGTTTTTTGGGTGTTAGTATCAATATGTTAGTCTTAAGGTTATCTATAAGGCAGTGTGCTCCAAAACAGTGACAAAATTCGCATTTAGAAGATATAAGCATTCAAAGCTTGCAGTTCGTCACTTCCGCAAAAACTGCTCAATGATTTTTTTGACGTCACATCGTACTTCAGCTTCTCATCAAACTTTCTGTCCAATCAAATGCTCTCTAGAATCCGAAGCGCCCGCCCCTACACTATAAAATAGACGCTGAAACCACGGCTGAAATCGGTCACTTAGTATTTTCTGTACAGTGAATGGCACGTAGTGCACTATATAGGGGACAGGGAAGGGTGCAAACTACGGGGGAGCTAGGGGGAGCTCGGCTCCCCTTAATAAGACATGGGCTCCCCTGAAAACGTGATTTGTGAAATTTTGGGGGGTCTCAAGAAATATTGACAATGTGTTATTTTGACATGCATTTACGGAGCTCAACGGCTCTGAACGGCTCTAGCCAAAGCTGTGATATAAACAAACGCTATTGGCTATTTTAAAAAGAGGCGGGGCTGCTTGATATGTCCCGCCCTGCCTTCCTGTTTCAGTTAAAATGACGTCAACACAGAGTAATGCTGCGTGTTTCTAAGCATTTCAGGGGCCTCCAAAGTGTTTTACTACTTGGTTTTCACTCAAACATCTAAACTATGGGCTGAACTTTCTTCATGCCAAACTGTCAGGCTCTTCATATGACTGTAAATTTCTTCTAAAATGACTGTTTAACCTAAGTATAAATACTGAAGACAGGAAGCATTTCCTATGATTCCTAGTCAGGGTTGCCAGGTTTTCACAAGAAAACCCACCCAATCTCTACTCAAAACTAGCCCAATCGTGTTTCGAGGGGATCCCCAGTTAAAAATTGCATTCCAGGGGATAAATATCATGTTATTGGAGTTGCTTCAACCCACAGACATGGAAAACAACCCACGGCAACAGTATTAAAGGGGTCATATGATGCGATTTCAAGTTTTCCTTTCTCTTTGTGGAGTGTTACAAGCTGATTGTGCATAGATAAGATCCCTGAAGTTGCAAAGACTAAAGTCTCAAAACCAAAGAGATATTCTTTATCAAAGTTAAGACTCTGCCACGCCCCCCTAAAACGGCTCGTTCTAACACGATCTTAGCTCCTCCTCCTTATTTGGGTCATATTTGTGGGCCAGCTGGAGGTCAAAGGTCAAAACATTACTACACGCATCTAACTTGCAGAATTTATATACTCTACAGTACTTTTTTTAAAAGAATTATTACACATACAGCTTTTATTTAATTTGCTGCACTGAATGGCTAGTTAAATGAAAAAAATAACAGTCAAATAAAAATCTGAAAATATAAAATAAACATTTAAATATACACTTTTACTCACACATACACTTTACCGTGTGGGGTCAGTAAGATTTTTTTTAATGTTTTTGACATAAGTCTCTTATGCCCAACAAGGCTGCATTTATTTGGGGGGGAAAAAAACAGGAAAACTGTGATCATGTAAAATATTATTATAATTTAAAATAACTTTTAAATGTAATTTATTCCTGTGATCAAAGCTGAATTTTCAGGATCATTACACCAGTCTTCAGTGTCACATGATCCTTCAGAAATCAGTATAATATCCTGATTTGCTGATCAAAAAAAATTTTTTTGGTCAGTGTTGAAAACAGTTTTACTGCTTAATATTTTGCAAGTATTAACCTCTTTCAAAAGAAATCTTTTTTTAGTGACTCCTATCTTTTGAATAGTAGCTTATAGTGTATACATGTTACAAATAAAATCTTGCTGTTGATTACAAAAAGATGAATGACAAGACATGCATATTTGCTCTTGATCCAAAACATTTTCTTGATGAAAATGACCATTTTCTAGCATGTTTCTTCCAAATAAACCCCATAACTTATTTTTAATGGTTCCCTTTGTCTCAGTTCATCGGACAGATGGATTTCTTAAAATAAAACATTATGGATGGCTGAGCGAGTTGTAAAGGAAAAGAAGAAGTGGAATATAAAATATAAGGTTGGGAATGCTGGGGACATGCATGCAAAACTTGGATCGTCTCCTTTATTGTATTGCTGCGTTGACTAAATATTTACTCCCAACAGCTACGCAATAGATCACAGTCTTTCACTCCTGAAGTATTTCTAATAAAGGAAGAACAAGACAGAAAAAAGGAAGAGAGAGAGAGAGAGAGAGAGCGAGAGCTCTGAGAGAGCTGTTTCTCCCAAGTTTGGTGCGCTGGTGTGGAAGCCAAACAAACGCTGTAACTTTAAATCAGTGTTATTGTTGGCCTTTTCTCCCTTTCTGTCCTCCCTGTCACTTCTCTATCCACAGCGGTGTGTCTCATCCGATCAGCCCTCCATTCTGATTTTTAGCTCCTCACTATCGTTTCTTCTCGCTGCTGTCTGCTCGTGTGAAGTGATGTAATTAGCACACGCTAAATGTGTCCGATAAAAGAACACCAAGACCGATAGCACTCATACCCTTCCAAGGAATTCTGCTCAGAGCTTGATTTATTGTTTTTCTCTCATTCTGGACCTCTGGAACAGACCTCAGTCTAACTCTGAGGGCAAGACCAGTTTTATTTTAAAAGTCTGTTACAGACTGCCTGGATAACATTCCTTTACACCCTTGGTTATACTAGAAATACCTGCATGTTGTACATTGACATATATTTTTAGCAGTTACACTGTATATGATTCCTAACTCCTAAAAATAAAGGTTCTTTATCTGCATCTATGATTCTGTGAAGAGCCTTTAACATCCCTGGAATCTTTTCGCTACACCAAAGTTTCTTTATATAGCGGAAAATGTTTCTTTAGATTTTTCAAATGTTCATCACACTAAGAAAAAAAGTGTCGCTTTTAAGAACTGACTGAGGACTTTTTGGGAGCCCAAAATGATTCTTCTATTTCATCACTATATTAAAAAACCCTTTTGGTACCTTTATTTTTTAAGAGTGTATAGATTTTCCCTCTCACTATTAAAGACCAGATAACTTTGAATTAATGTTCTATTAATGCTACTGGAAGAATGTTTGTTCATGACTTTAAAAGATTCTTGCCAGAAAGTTCTGCAAACGTTCCCTGTTGGCTGGAACAAAGATGATCTTCCAGTATTAGGATGTCCAACAATGCTCCTCCTTATTCTAAACTGTTTACAACATGCTCCTCTCTTTCCAGATATTGTGAGTGAACACAACTCTTCCTTATATGGGGACCGAAAACCACATACCTAGTGCTCAGGAAGACACTCCTGACATAACACCAATGACACGCAGAATCCACAGTGTGACACCTGAAATTGTGCAGCATGACTTCTGGTATACCAGAGAACACAGATACACTCTTAAAAATAAAGGTGCTTCAAAAGGTTCTTCAAGCGATGCCATAGAAGAAGCATTTTTGGTTCCACAAAGAACCATTCAGTCAAAGGTTCTTTAAAGAACCATCTCTTTCTTACCTTTTTATAATCTGAAGAACCTTCTTTCACCACAAAGAACCTTTTGTGAAACAGAAAGGTTCTTCAGATGTTAAAGGTTCTTTGGAAAAGAAGAAGTGGAATATAAAATATAAGGTTGGGAATGCTGGGGACATGCATGCAAAACTTGGATCGTCTCCTTTATTGTATTGCTGCGTTGACTAAATATTTACTCCCAACAGCTACGCAATAGATCACAGTCTTTCACTCCTGAAGTATTTCTAATAAAGGAAGAACAAGACAGAAAAAAGGAAGAGAGAGAGAGAGAGCGAGAGCGAGAGATCTGAGAGAGCTGTTTCTCCCAAGTTTGGTGCGCTGGTGTGGAAGCCAAACAAACGCTGTAACTTTAAATCAGTGTTATTGTTGGCCTTTTCTCCCTTTCTGTCCTCCCTGTCACTTCTCTATCCACAGCGGTGTGTCTCATCCGATCAGCCCTCCATTCTGATTTTTAGCTCCTCACTATCGTTTCTTCTCGCTGCTGTCTGCTCGTGTGAAGTGATGTAATTAGCACACGCTAAATGTGTCCGATAAAAGAACACCAAGACCGATAGCACTCATACCCTTCCAAGGAATTCTGCTCAGAGCTTGATTTATTGTTTTTCTCTCATTCTGGACCTCTGGAACAGACCTCAGTCTAACTCTGAGGGCAAGACCAGTTTTATTTTAAAAGTCTGTTACAGACTGCCTGGATAACATTCCTTTACACCCTTGGTTATACTAGAAATACCTGCATGTTGTACATTGACATATATTTTTAGCAGTTACACTGTATATGATTCCTAACTCCTAAAAATAAAGGTTCTTTATCTGCATCTATGATTCTGTGAAGAGCCTTTAACATCCCTGGAATCTTTTCGCTACACCAAAGTTTCTTTATATAGCGGAAAATGTTTCTTTAGATTTTTCAAATGTTCATCACACTAAGAAAAAAAGTGTCGCTTTTAAGAACTGACTGAGGACTTTTTGGGAGCCCAAAATGATTCTTCTATTTCATCACTATATTAAAAAACCCTTTTGGTACCTTTATTTTTTTAAGAGTGTATAGATTTTCCCTCTCACTATTAAAGACCAGATAACTTTGAATTAATGTTCTATTAATGCTACTGGAAGAATGTTTGTTCATGACTTTAAAAGATTCTTGCCAGAAAGTTCTGCAAACGTTCCCTGTTGGCTGGAACAAAGATGATCTTCCAGTATTAGGATGTCCAACAATGCTCCTCCTTATTCTAAACTGTTTACAACATGCTCCTCTCTTTCCAGATATTGTGAGTGAACACAACTCTTCCTTATATGGGGACCGAAAACCACATACCTAGTGCTCAGGAAGACACTCCTGACATAACACCAATGACACGCAGAATCCACAGTGTGACACCTGAAATTGTGCAGCATGACTTCTGGTATACCAGAGAACACAGATACACTCTTAAAAATAAAGGTGCTTCAAAAGGTTCTTCAAGCGATGCCATAGAAGAAGCATTTTTGGTTTCACAAAGAACCATTCAGTCAAAGGTTCTTTAAAGAACCATCTCTTTCTTACCTTTTTATAATCTGAAGAACCTTCTTTCACCACAAAGAACCTTTTGTGAAACAGAAAGGTTCTTCAGATGTTAAAGGTTCTTTCTGGAACCATTTAGACAAAAAGGTTCTTCTAAGGCATCGTGAAGCACCTTTATTTTTAAGAGTGTATGTGTGGTGCTCAGGAAGCGGGATGGGGATGTCAATGACAGCTAAAGGCAAAAAGCCCAAATTTGAGGTATTTTTAAAAGTGGACCACTAATGGGAATAAATGTGGCAGAATCAATTAAATTATGTCAACATCAGTACAATACTTTAGTACAGAATGATATGATCAAGGCGCAACTTCATCAAAACAATGCGCAAATTTGACTAAAATCAACTAAACATCAATTTGCACCTGCGTTCATGACATTTCATAATTAGGAATAATTAGTGCTAGATGTCAACAATGACAATATTTCCGTGTTTTGATAAAGTTCTGCTGAGTTAACGTTAGTAAAGTTTAGCTAGAAGCTGAGGCGAGTTTATCCATTCATAATTTCAGCTTTGTTATGGATGTCACCACATTTTACACTTTAATATGGCACATTATTGACAAAATGTATATTTTTTACCACTTGACCGTGTTCTGTTTTAAAATATTACAGAGTAATTTCTGATCGCAGTGCGAATTATAGCCTACTTTCGGCGTCTCTAGCACAGCTAGCTAAACGTTCACATTTTTAAGGCGTTTAAAACAAAACAATAATCATATGTGTGCAATATAAACCTTTAATACGGGGAAAATAAGCTCGCTCTGTGGACTTACCGTCTGATAATAACTTACTCCAACAAGAAAGCGTTCGAGCGGTGAAGTGTTGCTATGGAAACGTTCGTTATTTATTACTTCTCTTTTTAGCGCACGTAGCATACTTTAATTTTTTGGTTACTGATATTCAGTTTGAAAGATTACACTTTTAAACCCGCTTTTCCTTCTTAACCTTTTGTTTTATCTTACTTTGGTGCAGACTTTAATTGGCTGGTTTGGATCCTCATAATTCACACCCTGTTGTTGACATATTTGAATTGATGGCAGCACTTAAAAAAAGTATACAAATTCCTTGTATAGGCTATATTACAGAATAAACGATAATCTGAAATGTTTAACTTGAGTAGCGCACGTGCTGCCGGCGCATCTTTGACAGCTGTCAATCAAAGCAGACGCCTGCCTTACCTTACTCTTGACCTCCGCAGACAGTCCGAAAGCGGGTCCGCTCTTGAACTGCGTTGTCATTGCGCTTTTCAACGGATTCAGACGAGAGGATGGCGATATAATGTTAGATCTGGAATCTCCAGTGCAGCTGTCCGATCATGTGGGAAGGTTTGGGACACATCTTCTTTTCCACAATCTTTTTTAAACTCTTCCCATCTGCGCGTGCGCGGAGCGAGCGCTGATTGGCCGAGGCCGACGTCCAATTGTGACGTCACGCCGCTCTGTTACAATTATGTCAACGGCATGGCATTAAACGCGTCCAATGTTTCCACTTTGAAGTGAATTAGGGATGCTTCTGATTTGTCTTCAGGGAATCTGGTTTTGTTTTAGATTTTACAGTGGACATCAAGTGGGTATTATATATATATATATATATGTATATGAATGAAGAGTTCAGATAAGCCTCTAAGTGCCATCTGAAAATTTCTTCTAAAATTAGCATTTTTATCAGGCTCCAATGTTTAGGTTCAGTAATTTCACTTTAATGGCAATGTATGGGTCCTTTTCTATGCCATTAAAGTCAAATAACCGAACATAAATATAGGAGTTTCTAAGGTGTTGCTAGGCAGTTGTTAGAGGTTTGCGAAGGTGGTCTGTGGTTACTAGGCCATTGCTAGAGGGTTTGCAAAGCTGGTGGTTACTGAGGTGTATTTAGGCTGTTGCTAGAGGTTTGCAAAGGTGTTCTGGTGGTTACTTAAGCATCGCTTGGCAGTTGCTAGAGGTTTGTGAAGGTGTTCTGGTGGTTACGAAGGCATTGCTAGGCAGTTGCTAGAGGGTTTCTAAGGTGTGTTCTGGTGGTTACTAAGGTCTTGCTCGGCCATTGCTAGTTGTTTGCAAAGCTGGTTACTAAGGTGTTGCTAGGCAGTCGCTAGAGGTTTGCAAAGGTATTCTGGTGGTTACTAAGGCATTGCTAGAAGTTTGTGAAGCTGTTGGTTACTAAGGTGTTGCTAGAGGTTTGCAAAGTTGTTCTTGTGTTTACGAAGGCATTGCTAGCCAGTTGTTAGAGGTTTGCAAAGCTGGTGGTTACTAAGGTGTTGCTAGGCAGTTGCTAAGATGTTCTAAATGGTTACTAGTCAGTTTCTAGAGGGTTGCTAAGGTGTTCTGGTAGTTACTAAGGCATTGCTAGTCAGTTGCTCGAGGTTTGCGAAGCTGGTGGTTACTAAGGCATTGCTAGTCAGTTGCTAAGATGTTCTAAATGGTTACTTGGCAGTTGCTAGAGTGTTGCTAAGATGTTCTGGATAGTTTTAAGTAGATTTTCAATGTCTTTACAATGAACTGTATGTTTAGTGGATATCATGAAAGGACATTTAGAAACTGTGATCTTTGCTTAGAGATTTTAAAAAAACTCTAACCAAAGAGGGTAAAAAGCCAAAGGAAAAGCTGACAATACTGATTGTAAAAAGACAAACAGCTGTAGTTTTATGTGAATAAGCGTTTGTCACTCATCAGCATCAGATTCAATGATTGCTGTATATGTGTTTATGGGCTCAAATGAGCCAGAGAAAAATCAAGAAGGATGGAGAAACTGTGAGAAAAACAGAAAAGTTACAGCAGCTTCTGAAAGCGCCAGTTCCAGAGATTTCCCTGCCCTCCTTGCTTTCCTCTCTCCTTTCTAGGATAGGTCTGTCTGCCTATTTATGGTCCATGGCTCATTCAACCTACAAAGCTTCGAGGAATTCGGTTGGAGATCTAACAGCCACGGGCAGGTTTTCGGCACACAGTAGTCATCCGTATCCTGAACCCACCAACCAAATTGTACCGACGACTATTGTAAACAAGCAAATGGCATCATAAATCTGCTTGATGTTCTGTACAACACAGATTACAAAAGACCCTCAAACAACTTTAATGCCTCATAAATATAACTATATAAAGATCATAGAGCGTCTGGAATGCAAATCTACATCTGGGAACAACTTCAAGATGAATATCTGAGGGCAGTTCAGTTTGCTTTATAACTCCTGGAGTTGCGTATGAACATCATTTGATTTGCCGTTTTACTTTCTTTGCATATACAGTAAATGTATACTGTACACGCTCCGAAAACAAGTCATGAAAACCATCTCTGGCAGGTAATAGCAAAGTGAAAAGTACATGCTTGGACTTGGTGTGAGGCATACAAAATGTCACAGACAGCAGTACTGCAGATGTATGATGTGTAGTGTTGTGTGTGTGTGAGGGTACCAGGGGAGATTTCAGTGAGCCTCTGATGTACTGTGACCATGTTTGGTAAAAGTTATCCACACACACAGTCGCTCTAACCCAACCCATTGACCATGAGTACATGCAGTAGAGCTGGATTCAATCAGAGCCAGACTACAGGCTCAAAGAGCTCTCATTCTTTCACTTTAATATTCTTGGTCATCCTCTTTGGCTTTCTTTACCTCCACTTTCTTCTGTCTTCTAGTATTACGTAAGCTCTGAGCTGAGGCAGAGCTACCTGATGTCATTTTCAACAGGTACTGAAGATAGAGATAGACACAGACAAACAGACAGATACTTCACTTTACAATACTTCTTAAACATGAGGATGTTCGGTTGCCACTGAACCAAATCAATTTTCAGTTAGCTTGAAGAATTAGCAAACAACTGCCATTTGCCAACGGTTCTGCCAACAGAAAAGTGCTCTGAATGTACAAACGGCTAGCGAAATAGTCAAAACGTTCACTTCAAGAGTCAAATATCTACTTAAACCGACATTAAACAAACTTCCAGTAGATTTATGAACACATCAAAACATGTCATGATAAAGCGTTTCTAAAAAGTGTGTGAAATGTGTAAAGCAAAAGCATGAGGATGAATCATTTGACCCACTAAATTGAAAGCATTTAATTCATGAAACCATTCCATCATGTACTTAAATGTGTAAAAAGAGTAAACTAAATAAAAAAGTGAAACTAATTAACTTCACTCATCCGTCCATCACAAAATACTATAAACCTGAAGAAGCACATTTATAAATACATTACCATTCAAAGGTTTGCGTTCAATGGAAATCATTCTAAAATGAGTTGCTGCTCAAGTATACTTTCTGATTATTATCAATGTTGAAAACAGTCGTTATGCTTAACATTTTTTTTTTTTTTTGGAAACATGAAACATTTTGTTTCAGGATTCTTTAAGAAAGTTAAAAAACAGCCGATTTGAAATCTGTGTGACATTATAGATGTCTTTACGATCGCTTTTGATACAATTGATGCATTCTTGTTGAACAAAAGCATTACATTTTGAAGAGTAGTGTAAACCGTCGCATTCGCAGTCAGTCAACAATCCGAAACAAACGATAAGAAAACAATTCAGGACTGCTTTTTATCATCTCACATTTATTAATCTGTCATTTCTCTCTTTGACTGCTATTTATACAATATTATCATTAGTGGTCATATCATCCATCGGTTTCAAAGTGTACAGATACAGGGGCTCTAAGGCCTCTGTTGGGTGTCGATTTTCACATAAAAATTTCCAGAGATGATTGGATCCACAACAGTTATTTGTTAAAAGAAAGGAAAAGTAAAATTGATCAAATCAAGAGATCGGAGACTCTTCTTAAAAGTGACTTCTTCTTCAAGACTGAAAGTATATACACATACATAGAGATTCAATACTGGCATTGGGTTAGTCACCAAATTGCACATAGTAAATAATTCCATTGAATACCAGGCTGTCTGAACAAAAGCCAGACAGCATAAGAACGAATTAAAAATCCCCATCTAAACATTTGGAAAGGTAGAAGAGACTGTCTAGTCATCCTTTCATAGATTATTTCTCCTTAGTAATCACCAGAAACAAATATTTAAAAGCAATTTAAAATGTCTAAATAAATCCACATAATTTAGTTGGTGACTGCTCATTTTTAAAACCACGAGTTTAAAACACTGACAAACAATTTGGGGCTCTTTGTGATCACAAAAACACTTTTGTCTTGGTCTATCTGCTCTACGTGAGAATTGATCCAAACGAGAGCAGGCAAGTGCGGCACAGATTATTACAAAGGTCTTTGTAAACGGTGTACCAATAAAATCCAATGGGACGTTTGATATGGGGAATCCCATCTAGTAAGTTTATCCTGGATATAGCCTTTTTTCACATTCTTCCACCCTTGAATCCACGATGACATAGGAGTTTAAGCTAATCTGAGGCAAGGCAAGGTACTAAAGTTAGTTTTGTGTTAACTCTATAGCTGCTTTATACTAGTACAGTCCTATCTATACTTACTATATTATTTCATATACTCAAATGTTGTAGCTTACATGGCAACAGGTGACCATTCTACAGAAAACAATCAATAACTGTA
Organism: Sinocyclocheilus grahami; assembly: GCF_001515645.1. Classification (NCBI taxonomy): domain Eukaryota; kingdom Metazoa; phylum Chordata; class Actinopteri; order Cypriniformes; family Cyprinidae; genus Sinocyclocheilus; species Sinocyclocheilus grahami. The sequence continues at coordinate 1,420,485 of NW_015505655.1, forward strand.
GAGAAATGTCAGTTTTTATGAATATTGAACCATTTTTGCCAATCAAATTTATTATTTTGAGTATCGCCAATCAAGTTTGTCCAGTAGATGAACTTGAATTTCGATCAGCCCTTCAAAATTACAAATATTACAATATCAATGCCACAATGGCATTTCGATTGTGCAACGGTTGTGTGGATGACGTACCATAAAGCCTAACCTCCTTTGCATTTCCATAAACACGAAGATTGCAGCTCATTTCAGACATTTTAGATACATATAATAATTACACGACCAATTGGCCACTTTGTTCTCCAAAACAATACCCGAATATATTTCTATTGTCACAGCTTCACATATTCAAGGCCTGGAGGATGATTTGGTTATTTCGAATTATGGATATAAGGCAAAATACTACATATCCCACAATCATCTCCCATTATCATTCAAAATATCATTCATTTTCAAAGTGTACCTGAACTTCCGAAAAGAAACAGTGGCTCTGACTACGGAGAGATTTAGTCTTGTCAAATACTTGGCAGGTATAAGTACTGCATATGTTTTTACACACACACACATATATATATATATATACTGTATCGTAATGCCACAGCGCAACACAACATGGGTTGACATGCCCAGCAGGAAGTCACATTCAAGAGAATCACAACAGCATTCATGAATCATGACAAAAGCCTAAACGTCAGGCTGGAAGTTCTGGTGACCAACAAGCTAAAAAAAAAAAAAAAAAAAAAAAAAAAAAAAAAAAACATTTGAGATAAAATGTGTATTAATATAACATCTATAACTAGAGTACTGTAACACGAAGACATGCATTAAATGACTGGATCCCTTGGAGAGGAAACTATATAGTGCGTCTGGGGCTGAGAGACACATTAACATGGTTTCCACAAGAACTGCAGAGTATCCCGACTAGACCACTGGGAGCATACGGACTGAGAGCATTAAAGTTTGTAGAACAATATTTTAGTTTTGGCCTGCAGGCCAAGATTTTCAAAGACCCTTTTTCACAGTCAGTTTTATTTCAATATCAATGTTGACTTTTAAGGATTATATATATACTAGATATACTGTAGTACAGGGGTTGGCGAACCTGTGAAAGATCTTGAGCCAAAAAAAAAAAAAAAAAAAAAAAAAAAAAAAAAAAAAAAAGAATTTGGCAGGAAGAAAATGACAGAACCAAGAAAAAAAACAGGACCGAGATGTGAATTTGCACCAGTTCCCATCAAGCCTTGAGGCGTTGAATGTTTAAATAATCTGCTTGGTGAGAACAAAACGGTTTAAAACCTGTGCATGTGATGCACCTTAAGCATGTTGGAGAAAATGGAGGGCTCTAGAAAAGGCTAGAACCCTGAGAAATGGATAAAGCACTGCAGTTTCCTCCAATCTAATGCAAAAAAATGTGACCACACATGGTCAGAATTGAAGCATGCACACAGGCATTTGCTAAAGGAAACCACCTTTCACTCTTTGATGTGCAACACAAGATGAGTTCTAGAAGTCTGCGCTATAAAAGCAAAGGCTGTGAGTGTTTGATTCTTGTGGACTTTTCAAGATGTTCCTCAAGTCCAAACGGTGTTCGTTCTTGTGCTTGACACAGTGTGAGAGGTAGATCTGAGGTTTCCCGGAGACTTGACAATGACGTAAGATTGTGTGAAGTTGATGAGCACTTCCGACCAAATGTGCAACAAGTTTAGGATGTCGTTCACTGAGGCACATCAGTGTAAATATCACAGGAAACACGGCTCCCAAAGCAACCACGATTGGTTTAGAGAAAAACATGCATGGGTACTGACTGGCTAAGGCTTTGATGGAGATCTGATGGACTTTTCGTGGTCACAAGCTCACATGTTCATGTTCTATTGCTTCTCCTTGTGCTTGGAGGCACTTTGGTTGTGTTTGAGGCATAGCAGGTTAATTTATCGGCTTGACTTTCACCGGTGTAGGTCAAGTCCGAGTGTCTGTACATGAAGTAGAGGTTAAAACCACACTGGGATGATGAAACTCTCTCCTCTCAACCTCTGTTTCGAGAGCACATCCATCTAGAGCGCAATAAAAAGACTCAGAAGTTGCTATATTCTGGGAAGAGAATACGTCTAATCTAATCTGTCATGATCGCGGATGATTCTCAGTCTGTGTGGTTGTTCATGTAATTGGTCTTTTTGGAGTCCACTTTGCCTCCTCTTAGCTTGCCGGTAATGACCTTGTAGCAGCCGCGGGCGATTTTGTACATCCAGATTGTGTTTAGGATATCCAAGCAAACGCAGGATACGATCCAGGCCACCTGAGCTGCCAGACCAAGCCTTTCGAACGCTGGCGTACCGAAGGTGCCAAACACTTTTGCCCAGTAGGGAGGCATCACAGCGATCCGCACGAGGAAGAACACGACTGCCATGGCAACGCCGTTGGTGACAACCAGCGGGTGAGTACGAGGGTAAGCTAACGCTTCGAAAAACCACCTGCAGAGAGAGAAATAGAAGTCAAATGAGACGTTCAGCATTTGGCGAGTCAATGATCTAAACAAAACCTCTTCATTGGAATAATCTCACCTTTGATTCACAAATGGCGTTGACAATTCTGAAATCAGTCGGAAGTTTGCAAAATAAGGAAGCACTCCACGTGTCTGGAAAAAAATAAAAAACATAAAAAATGTAGATCATACAGACAACTGTTTGAATACCTCTCCTATGACGAACATGTTTTCATTTTCTGAATTTAAAGTTTATTTCATATTTTACATGATATTTGAGGGTTTTTTTTAGGCGTTCCAACCATCCTGAAATATAATGAAGAGAAAAAAAGTGAAAAAAATAAATAAATATACAACTATTAATAGTAGTATCATTATTATTATTTATAAAATGTATATTATTATTTAAAAATAAGTAGTGAAACCGTTTTAGTATCTGAAAAAAGCTTTATCAGCCAAATCAAAGTCAGGGAGGTGTAACCAACATGTCTAACTAAAAAAATAAACTAAAATTAATAGTTTGTTACTAACAAAAAGAGATATTTAACAAAAGGGCACATAAACTAATAAACATTCATTCCTGTAACTCAAACAGTAGAGCACTGCACTGAATGTAAAAGTTAAAAAAAACTGGCCGAGACAAGCATCAAGCACCATACGCTGGTTTAAGCTGTTTTCATTTAAAAAATACATTCAAGTGCACTTGCCAGGGTCATCTGAGAGTTACAAAAGAGATGAAATGACTAAACAAACCCATGCGCTCGCCATATAGAAGAAGAATATCTCGGTGAACGGATAACAAGCCAGCGTTACAGTATGCGTGTCTCTCTGTGACCCTGTAAAGCGATCAGGGAACTGATGCACGGCGGTCGCGCGTGTCCTGTAGCAGAAGAGGTGTGTGTGAAACACAATCTTAATTCAAACGCTAGGGAAGGAAGCTCAGTTACCCTGAGCGTGACCCCGCTGTCACCTTCACTGACCTCTGACCCCTCTGCCAAACAAACACTGGACTCTCACTGGCCACCAGGGTAAATGCAGGATTTTACAGCTGGAGTATGAAGTCTTACATGTGCAAGTGGTTCTGAAGTATTTACAGTATTTTATATTTTATATAAAATTGTATATTTTATTTTAATAGACCACATTTGTCCATCTGCTGAAAGAAATCATGCACTTTCTAACATTTAAAAATATCTCTGGTGTCTTGCATGGTTCTATATGTGAACCTGCTCATCTGTTTATGAACAACGTCAATGGATTGCAGTATTAATATTTGTATTATGGAACATTCTGGATCATGCAGGAGAACATGATGATTATTAGGTTTCATAGAAACTCTACAAAGTCATAAAGTAGACGATGTACAATATACCAAGACTTCTTGAAAAGTTTCAGAGAAGTTTATATACAATTATGATGATTATACAATTTGTGATGACAAAATTGCATTAAATGCAATGCAGTTTTTCCACCAGTGGTCTAATAAGATGCTCACAAAATTGAGAAATTAAATCATGCTTTTATTTTATAGAATATTTCTGACAATTCTCTAAAAGGGGCATAGATATCAACCAATGTCAATTAAATCAAATGCAATAATTTTAACAACAACAACAACAATAATAATAATAATAATAAGTACTTTGCCTAGGGTTATGATAGTTACTGAAACTAAAACCATTAAAAAAAATTGAAATAAAACATTAACTGGAATAAAATAGAATATAAAATAAACAAACTTATTTTATTTCAGATAGTTGCCAAGGCAACATTTGTCATCTTCGTTTAGTTTAACTTGAAGTGCTAAAATAACTCAAACTAAATAGACTAAAATGAATAATTACAATTCATAAAAACTATATAGACATTAAAAAAAAAGAAAAAAACAACAACAACAAAATGACTAAAACGTAAACTAAAATGAAAACAGAAAATATAAAAATAAATCCTAATTCAAAATATCAACAAAAACTGTAATAGTATAGCAATGATAGTAAAATAACACTGCTGTAGCCTTAAGTACATAACCTTTGTGATAATTTGTCAGGAAAAAGAAATACGACACCAGAATCTTTTTCAACTATTAATTTATAAATTCTCATTAAAATTCTTCTAAAAATAAGTGTTAGCCTATTTTATCTATTTCTTCCATGGAACATGTCATCCTGACATTAACTTTTCATAATTATCAAGTTATTTTATTCATAGCTGAGTACATTGATTTAGGGAAAAAATGATTTAGGCTAAAGTTTAATTGGACAGACAGACAGACGTAGTATTAGCCTTTAAATGGACACACCTAAGCAAGTTTCTTCACCTTTGATCTCATTCAGTTCACTATCTGGACAAGCAGGTCAGCTTTAGAGAAGAGATTCAGAAAACTGACCCGACACGACAGGCCAGACTTACAGCACAGACGAGTCTAATGAAAGCCATTTTCATGTAAGGATGGATGACAGCATATGCGGCCATTACTATAAAACACAAAGAGATCAGCTTGAAGGTTTGAAAAGGCTCTGTGGAGTGTAACTCTTCAGGCGAGACTGGATCAAGTAAACTGGCGTAAGGCTATCATCTCTGACTGAGCATTTAGCAAACAAAAGCCCAACGACTGAAACAATTCAACTTTCTTTCAACAATATGTTGAGTCATTCTGCAAAACGAGTGCCTTTTGCGTCCTTCATTATGTAAATAATGACTGTAAAAAATGTGAAACAAAGGAGTGAGGACAGACAAAAGAAAGCATAAAATAAATTAAGTCAAAAGAGTAGACTCTTTCCCAACCTACATCACACTTTGTCTTTGTTTCGAATTTTTCAAAATCCTCTAAAACTTTATTTCCTGGTTCAAATGAAAAGCCAAATCCCACATTTGACATATATATGATCAATACATATACAGTATATATATATATATATATATGAGATATATATATGAGATATAAACTAAAAGGCATGTAGTTGTGCCCGCAGGTACCATCATAACTAGCCCTTATTGAAATAATCTATTATTTCATACTTCAAAAATGCAAAATGCATACTTTCAGCAAATGAAGTCTGCGAAGACATGAAAATATCCTTATCACTTCATCTTACATTTCGGTAAGTTTGCTAGAGGGAACACTCTTGCCATCATTTTATACAGTAAACAACTGATGAAACTCGAAAATATGATGTCTGTAGAAATATTAGCACTAAATGCATCTTCTAAAATTCACCTTGAAGCATCACGCCCTTGAGCCAGAGTTATTTTCATATCATTTATGTATCATTGTAGTTTATATTAATATTTTGAGTTCCTTTTCATTTTTATATTATGTTTTTATTTAAATTTGATTTGTTTCGTTAATCTAGTTTTTATTTTATTTTTTTCAGTTTTTGTTATTTTAGTACTTTAAGTTGAACTTAACGAAAAATAGAGATGAAATTGAAATACATTTAGTTTAGGTTTTCTTATATTTTATTTTATTCCACTTCAAGTTGAGTTTATTTCAAGTAACAAAATGCTTTTTTGATGGTTTTGGCCAACTATAATCATGCCTTGAAGCGCAAGTAATGGCTAAACTGTAAAACTGCCAACTCTGTTACTATTTTAGTACTTTAAGTTGAACTTAACGAAAAATAGAGATGAAATTGAAATACATTTAGTTTAGGTTTTCTTATATTTTATTTTATTCCACTTCAAGTTGAGTTTATTTCAAGTAACAAAATGCTTTTTTGATGGTTTTGGCCAACTATAATCATGCCTTGAAGCGCAAGTAATGGCTAAACTGTAAAACTGCCAACTCTGTTACCATCTGCCCTGAAATGCATTATTTATAGACTGATATATATTCATATTGATCAGTGTAGCTTGGGATGCACAATGCAATTTACTACATTAGAAACTGGATATTTACAACTCATGCAGTGGCTACTCAGACGTCTCACAAAAACAAAGAAGAAAAGAGCAAAGCAGACCAAAGAGGTGACATTATCTAGTATGAAATTTTACTTTTAAAAATGGTGAAAAACCTTGTTCAAAAAGGCATCCATATCATAGAATGACCCCGTTTGTATTGAGATAAGGATGCGGATGAGATGAGGTTTGGATGGGAATGAAGTCTCAGCAGTCTCCCTCTCTACTCAGTAATACTCTTTATGTTATGTTTTTTGGGGAAGCGTTACTGGCCGAGGTGGCCTATGAGACACTGAGAGGGACTGATCAGAGGAGAGAGGGGGCCTGGAGGACTGTCACATGATCCGGCAGAGGAGGGGGTCTGGGAATCTGTCGTTTCCTAATGAAAAGTCGCCTTGTTGGCAAGATTAAAAACTCTATGATCTGAGAGATCGAGAAGGGAGAGAGGAAAAGAGACATAGAAATACAGTTCCCTCTCTGAAAGAGTCGACTCACACAGGTGACCAAAGAAAACAGAGGCGATGAGAAAGCGGAAAAGAAATAAAGCGAGAGCAGATGTGACAAAAGAAAAAGAGAAACCGTTGGGAAAAGGAATTCAGAAAGTAAAACAAAATATCAATGATATAGGTTGTGAACAGCTGTTTGGACTCTCATTCTGACGGCACCCATTCACTGCAGAGAAACCATTGCTGAGCAAGTCATGTGATGCTTCATTTCTCCAAATCTGTTCCGATGAAGAAACAAACTCATCTATATCCTGGATGGCCAGAGATTAAGTAGACTTTCAGTTTTGTAGTGCACTCCTTCATAAATAATGTAATTACTTTTGTCTTTTCTTCTCCATTTACTTTTTTACTTCAAATCAAAGATGTCTGACAAGATACAAGGCTCTTTATTAAAGAATTTCCTGAAATCTCTTTGCAGAAAATGATTGGGGAAAATGACCTTGAGAACCAAGGTTGCAGAAAAGGTGTTGCACTCTATTAAATAAGCAAAGGGAAATCCCAAAAGAAGAGGAGATGAATAGAAGTGAGATGAAAAAGGAGATATGTGCTCTGTTCCTAGTGAGCTGCCTTGCTGTGTTTTTTGGAAAGCTTTTAAAAAAACAGCAACTTCAGAGGTATTTTCATATCATTTATGTATCATTGTAGTTTATATTAATATTTTGAGTTCCTTTTAATTTTTATATTATGTTTTTATTTAAATTTGATTTGTTTCGTTAATCTATTTTTTATTTAATTTTTTTCAGTTTTTGTTATTTTAGTACTTTAAGTTGAACTTAACGAAAAATAGAGATGAAATTGAAATACATTTAGTTTAGGTTTTCTTATATTTTATTTTATTCCACTTCAAGTTGAGTTTATTTCAAGTAACAAAATGCTTTTTTGATGGTTTTGGCCAACTATAATCATGCCTTGAAGCGCAAGTAATGGCTAAACTGTAAAACTGCCAACTCTGTTAACATCTGCCCTGAAATGCATTATTTATAGACTGATATATATTCATATTGATCAGTGTAGCTTGAGATGCACAATGCAATTTACTACATTAGAAACTGGATATTTACAACTCATGCAGTGGCTACTCAGACGTCTCACAAAAACAAAGAAGAAAAGAGCAAAGCAGACCAAAGAGGTGACATTATCTAGTATGAAATTTTACTTTTAAAAATGGTGAAAAACCTTGTTCAAAAAGGCATCCATATCATAGAATGACCCCGTTTGTATTGAGATAAGGATGCGGATGAGATGAGGTTTGGATGGGAATGAAGTCTCAGCAGTCTCCCTCTCTACTCAGTAATACTCTTTATGTTATGTTTTTTGGGGAAGCGTTACTGGCCGAGGTGGCCTATGAGACCATCTGCCCTGAAATGCATTATTTATAGACTGATATATATTCATATTGATCAGTGTAGCTTGAGATGGACAATGCAATTTACTACATTAGAAACTGGATATTTACAACTCATGCAGTGGCTACTCAGACGTCTCACAAAAACAAAGAAGAAAAGAGCAAAGCAGACCAAAGAGGTGACATTATCTAGTATGAAATTTTACTTTTAAAAATGGTGAAAAACCTTGTTCAAAAAGGCATCCATATCATAGAATGACCCCGTTTGTATTGAGATAAGGATGCGGATGAGATGAGGTTTGGATGGGAATGAAGTCTCAGCAGTCTCCCTCTCTACTCAGTAATACTCTTTATGTTATGTTTTTTGGGGAAGCGTTACTGGCCGAGGTGGCCTATGAGACACTGAGAGGGACTGATCAGAGGAGAGAGGGGGCCTGGAGGACTGTCACATGATCCGGCAGAGGAGGGGGTCTGGGAATCTGTCGTTTCCTAATGAAAAGTCGCCTTGTTGGCAAGATTAAAAACTCTATGATCTGAGAGATCGAGAAGGGAGAGAGGAAAAGAGACATAGAAATACAGTTCCCTCTCTGAAAGAGTCGACTCACACAGGTGACCAAAGAAAACAGAGGCGATGAGAAAGCGGAAAAGAAATAAAGCGAGAGCAGATGTGACAAAAGAAAAAGAGAAACCGTTGGGAAAAGGAATTCAGAAAGTAAAACAAAATATCAATGATATAGGTTGTGAACAGCTGTTTGGACTCTCATTCTGACGGCATCCATTCACTGCAGAGGAACCATTGCTGAGCAAGTCATGTGATGCTTCATTTCTCCAAATCTGTTCCGATGAAGAAACAAACTCATCTATATCTTGGATGGCCAGAGATTAAGTAAACTTTCAGTTTTGTAGTGCACTCCTTCATAAATAATGTAATTACTTTTGTCTTTTCTTCTCCATTTACTTTTTTACTTCAAATCAAAGATGTCTGACAAGATACAAGGCTCTTTATTAAAGAATTTCCTGAAATCTCTTTGCAGAAAATGATTGGGGAAAATGACCTTGAGAACCAAGGTTGCAGAAAAGGTGTTGCACTCTATTAAATAAGCAAAGGGAAATCCCAAAAGAAGAGGAGATGAATAGAAGTGAGATGAAAAAGGAGATATGTGCTCTGTTCCTAGTGAGCTGCCTTGCTGTGTTTTTTGGAAAGCTTTTAAAAAAACAGCAACTTCACGTGCAACATATCCAGAACCAAGAATAAAAATAAAAAACATAATATACACAAATCTTTTTAAAAGTATTATTATTATCATTATTATTACTATTAGGCCATAAAATGCTGTCTTGGTAGGTAGCTCACTAGGTTTTGGACCAGAGCTACAGAGGACAGAGGATGTGACAACCACTAAAGACAAATTACCATTCTTCCCTTTCAGGATGCAAAGATGCAGACCAAACAGGCAGCAGGCAGAAAAGGAAATATCAAAGAAGAAAATAAAAATAAAGAAAAGAAGAGAAATGAGACGGCAGTTGTGTGCCCTGGCGACTACAGAGGACACATTACTGATGATGACAGAGCAAAAGTTTCAATTAAAACTTTTGGATATAGCAAAATTTGTCTCAATTGAACATATAATCCTAGATATTGATACTCAATTATTGATTGGTAATTGTAGGTTTGATTCTTGCAATTTAGGACCCTTATGGATTCAAAAATAGCTGTTCTGCTAAAGACCCCTTTTTTTTTGTTTTGAGTTTTTAAACTGAAAAAAGAAGAGAAAAATATCACGATGAGATCCAAAAAGTACACGGAGTTGAAAAGCCGCCCTGTTTTTGAACTCTCTGCAACTTACCAGATGGGGTCTTCATTGACGGCGTCGTCGTACCAGAGGATATAGAGGCAGAACAGCCCCACAATTAATGCATGGACTGTGGACACAAGCCTGAGGACATAAAAGATGAAACCACATTCAAACAACATTTCAGTTATCACCAAAGTTTGAGTTTGGCACTCATTGTTATTCTTCCTGTCATTCCAGTTTCAACTTCCTGTACAGTTGCCTATTCAGTCCAATGCATGAATCTGAATTTTCAGATTCCAAATAGACACGTATAAGTATATAGTCAATAATTGAATAACTGTGCCAAGGGCCACAAAAAGTCATTGTATCATTTGCACATTGGGTCAAAAGAAATCAGCATTAGGAATATCACATAGATAACATGATGCTGAAACTGCAGGAAATGGTATCTACGGTAGATAGCTGACAGTGAAGGAACTATGTTTTGATCTGATCCATTAGTGTGGTGTGCATGTGTGTTTGTGAGAAATCATTGTCTGTGGACTGTAGATTTTCGTATCTGTTATCTGCACAGTGAGAAACCCGTGTGTGTGCCACTATTTGACAGCACAACAAAGCAAAAGGACAAATATTTTATGAAAACCAATGATCCAATTTTTTGTTTTATTAATTTTTTTATTTTGCATTCTCTGTTCCACCATGTTAAGTCTTGTGAATAAAGTAATCCCGGAAATGCTTTGCTATCACATTACCTGATTACATCAGATGCACGATAATGCCTTACTTTCAACCCTTGATAGTGTGAAAAATGTTTCATCATTCAGGCAGAAGGTTTTAAACAGGTATCCATAAACTAATTTAAAAAGAGATTAAGCAAACTATTGTGCAAAATACTCTAATTACAAGTATATTATTGTACCATTTAAAAAAATCAGGGTTTGTTACACTTTCAGAAAATGAAAGTGGTCTTTATAGGGAAAGAACTGCATTTTTACAGAGAGTGCAAGTAATCAATGCAACTGGTTCTGTACTCCCATGACATTGTCAAAGCGTTTAGATTTGCTAACAGATTATCATATCAGTTTCATTCACTAAAGTCATTGACTTTTAAAACAACGCAAGCTGTCAAAACAAGAACAGGCGGCAGTATTTAGCATCTTCTAAAAGCAATTCAAGGTTAAAAACATGTGTTTAACCTCGGACATTTTATATAACCATGTAAAGTATTGTACAGAGACCTATCTCCTCCTAACTAAGTGCTGTATGGTCAAAGTTAACCATGTTCAAAAGATAACAAAGAGGAAAGGTGATTAGACCAAACTGCCTTCACCTACATTTCACAATACAGTACAGAGATCACTAGATCAGACTCGTGTTGGGCTACACTCATGCACAACTACTTTATGAATGATATTTGCAAGCTTTTTTGCATTTTTGAAAACATTCATCAAAAAAGATAATTCTCTCATTTGACTGGATACAATTCTATTATCATATATTCTCTCGAGTTGTTAAACAGTTTACCGTGTTTGGCGGTAGCACTTTTAGCTGTAGCTTAGCATAGATCATTGAATCTGATTAGACCGTTAGCATCTCGCTCAAAAATGACCAAAGAGTTTCTATATTTTTCCCATTTAAAACTTGACGCAGCGCCTGAAAATAGTCCCAGCTAGGTAACCTCCAATAAGCCTATTTTCAGGCGCTGCGTAATATCATTGCGCCTGCTGCACCCATGGTACGGCAGCAGAGTCCCTTGATTATTACGCAGGAATGAGAGTATAGTTCCTAGCCATTTCGGCCTAGAAAATCGCAACTTTTCATTTTCTGTCGGTTTTAGTACACGATGTAACTACAGAAGAGTCAAGTTTTAAATAGAAAAAATATCAAAACTCTTTAGTCATTTTTGAGCGAGATGCTAACGGTCTAATCAGATTCAATGATCTATGCTAAGCTACAGCTAAAAGTGCTACCTCCAGACCCGGAGATCGGCCGAATGGATTCTAAAACGGTAAAACTCAACTGTTTAACTCTAGGGGAGTTGGAGAATGAGCCTATTTTCAAAAATAGTGGAGTGTTCCTTTAAACTTCCATTGCAAATATAATTTTCTTCAAAAACCTTAGATCCTTAGATTAGAACTGCATTTTCTAATAAGAATGTGAAATGTAAAACAAATGTTCTTTGATTTTTCTTAAAACTATTCTTAAGACAAAACGTAAAAATCATTGTTAATAAGTTAGGATAACCTGCAAAGTTGTCTAAAATCTCTTGAATCCAACTTGTCTTAAAGGAAAGATTGTCAATTAATTTATCAGGATGTTTCAAATTTTTAAGCATTAGAATATTACTACATAACAAAAGCTTAATAACCAGTACATTTTCCGGGGTGTTTTTTTTAATATTGTATTATTTTATTCTAATTTAAAAAAAAAAAAAAAGAAGAAAATATTTAAGAAGAGATTTAAGAAATTATTTGAGCATTTAAGAACATTCTTACAAAGATCTTAGAATCTATCTTAAGAACTTTAACGTTTTTCTTAGAAGATTTTCATGAACCATTTAATTTGTCATGTTATATTTCCTCGAAATGTGACTTCCCTACATCGTGCCCCTGATTTTGTCTATAATTGTGAATGTTTGATGATTATTTATCCATCCTAGCTACCAATCCATGTCTATTTGTACTGTTTACTCTATCATCCATGCACGCATTTCTAACCACATTTCTATTAGAGCAGTGCTGAGTTATACGAGGCTGATACCTGGAGTTCCAGTCGTTGAGTTTGTTTGGAGGAAGTTTCCCATAACCCTGCGTGAAGTTGGAAGACAGAACTGGACTGACGCACTTGAAGAACAGCTGAAACCCCACGAAGCTGCCGGCCACCACATACACCTCTCTCACATCCATCTCTCACCTGCACAAGAGACAACACAACACACACAGTCACATCTGTGCTCTTACCCGTGTTTATTCTGGCAGGTTCGGCAATCTGCACACAGCAACTGACCGCTCATTCATTTCACAAAGACTATGTGTTATGCATTAATCTGTTTGCGAGTAAAGAAGTAGTCTGACAAAGAAAGTTATTAAATGTGCAATATTGTGAATGAAGTCATTGTTTTCAAATGTTCACAGAAGATTATCACGTGGAGAAAGAGTGATGGAGAATGAGAGGGCAGGAATGAGAAAGACATTTTAATCATTTACTTTTTTTTATGTTTCTGTTCGCACTAAAAAAGTCATAGTTTGTGTCAAATTTTCAAAAGAGAAAAGAGAACAAATAGCTAAAAACATCTACAGTTACAGGTTTAGCAGGATTTTATCCAGATTCATGTAACATTCTTAAGAATAAAATTCTTCCTAACTGCCATTGTTCTGTTATTTTCAAATAAGAACATTTTGTATTCCAAAAAAATACAAATGTTCTTTTCTATTTTTCTTTAAATTGTTCTTAAAACAAAACTTAAAAATCATTATAAATAAAGTTTTGATAACCCTTAAATTTGTCTGAAATCCCTTAAATGCAACTTGTTTGAAAGGTAAAATGTTTAATTTATTGTGTAGTTTCAAATACTGTGCATTACAACATAACAAGAAAGTTATCCTGTGATAGTTAAAGTCATTAAATAAACACATTTCATGCATTTTACATTAAATTTTGCAACTGCGAAAGTTAAGAGATACCGGTAAGTACCGTTAAGATTCACCAGTGTAAAGTTTTGAATTGTTTGTATTAAACAATGCAACCTCATGTGCAGGATAGTATGAAATCAGATCATTTTTATTATATTGTTAACAATATCATTTGATTCTTAAGAAATTTAAATGTTCTTAGGAAAATATTTGAGAGAATAAATAGCCTAAAACATTTACACTTATGCATTTGGTAGGTTTTTATCCAAAGCGACTTATGTTATTCATTGGATTTAACATGCAGAACAGTTTTTTCACATAAAATCACTTAAAATAATAGTCTTAAAAGAATAATGAATATAAAAAGAGAAAACTAAGAAATTTCAGAGAAAACAAGCACAGGAAACATCTAATATCTCAGGTCAATGTCTCCAAATCTCTTATTACAGGAATGTAATAAGTGTGTGTCTCATTATAGAGTGGGTCACTGACCCCCAGCATGCTGAAGGGTCATATCGAGTCATCTGGTATTTTTCAAGCTGTATCATTGTATCAAGCTATAACACACACACACACACACACACACACACACACACACACACACACACAGCAGAACTACTACACTGTGAATCAATGTCTCAGCAATAAAACATTCCATCAAACTTCTTTTAACCTAAACCAACCAAAAATAAAACACATTTTTGACATGTAGTAATGCATTATTTTTAGTGTAGAATGCATGATTTTCCAAATAAGTTGGATTCCTCCACACAAACGTCCAGCTGTTCTTTTCAAATTCTTATGCATGGAACAAACCAAAGGCATTTACTTGAACTTCTAGAAGAGAGGCTGAGGAATCCATTGCGAAACCTCTCATGATTGGGTCTAACACACAAACAATGGGCTTAAACGGACTAATCCCACCAAAAATGCCAGTAAACATGTTGCTGTACTTTATTAAGATTAAACTAACAAGGGTTTAAATCATTTACCCAGGTACTGGCATGACTGCAACACTCAGATATTGATTAAAGAGGAGCAGATTGGGTTATGATGAGATCTGCACAATGTCTTTCTTTAATCTAGTAACCAGCCTCCTGTTGGCCCAAGTTAACACTTCCATTGTAAAGTACATTTACAGACTAAAAAAGGTGACTGGCAACATGTGAGCTCCTGAGAAGAGGGCACGTATGGAGTACATTCTGCATACTGCAGCTGTGACGCACACTGAAGAGAGGGAATGTGCTTCAGGTAACCTTTCAACAACAAACAATCGACCACCACATAAACCACAGACTTTCATGGCTGGTCACATGGCAGAAATTAATACGATTTGGGAATAATGGACAAATTAATGTAAATTCCATAACATGATACACTAGATGTTATGTGGGAAGATTTGCATAACGCCGCACAAATGTTCACGCAAAGAAAGAAGGAGAGTAACTTTTACTCTCGCTGTAGTTTTGTTGTTTCCGCCACCATGTCGTAAAGACGCTGTGTGCTTCGTTGTGAAAGCGAAACTACTTTGTTTGGTCTTCCAAAATCTGCTTCGTCATGCCTAGAGCTGATCCGTGCTTGAGATTTTCACTTAAGGCCCATCACTATGAAGTTTTAACATCAGCTGAGGCTTGACTTTGACAAATGTGTCTTATGGAAGCAAGTGTGTGGTTGACTGGCATCTATTTATCACTTCACACCTATATGCACTATAGGCTAAAGAACGAAAGGATCAGCAAGTCATTATACTAAACATGACATGGTGGAGGAAATCTGCATGCCAAAAAACCTGGATACCTAAAAATAAATAAATATCTAAAAATAAAAATCTTTTAGCTTGGTAAAAAGTGCATATCTAAAATTCACTTAAATGTATGTGTGTGAGTGTGGGTGCATTTTAAGGTAAAACATCTGAAAGAAATAAGAAAAGGAAAATTACCTCATATTAATACAATGTATTATGTCCTATTGTTAAGAGGGGTTTTTTTTTCAGTCAATAATAATTCAAATTTAAAGGGTGGAGTTAAAAGTTAAAAATCTGGGTAGGGGAGAAGGCCAAAATAGTGATTCTAGGAGAATTTACTTTTTAACACTCCAAAAATAAACGAACAAACAAATAAAAGTACACAATCATAATGTTTAAATGTTGCCTATTTAATAAATAATTTCCTTTAATATCATCACACACATTTTATATCGTCTATTTTAAGAACCTGTGTGACAAGAAACGTGTGACAAGAAAAAAAAAAGCACACGAAATTATGCGGAAGCTTGAACTCCACTGAACAATTTCAGTTTCGCCTGAAAAACAGTGCAACAATTCCCGATTCTAAATTCGAGTTCTACATTCACGCGTTCTCTGAAACGTAAAAAACAGCGGCTGCGTCATAATACCCCGGTAGGTACGTCATAATGCGCTGCATAATAACATGCGTAACCGTCCGTCAATGACCAAACGAGCACGCAGGGAACACGGCCGCTTTAACGCGAGAAAATGTGTTGCACGTGCAGTGCGTCGTCAAATTCTGCACACGTAGCGACTTGAATGAGTGTCCGACGCAACTCTGTCGCGCTAAACTTTTCTATTCATCTGTCGCCTTTAACAATGGCCATGTAAATAATGCATGTGACAGGTGCAGAGAGCGATGCTTCTGTGCGCACACGCTGTGCGAATGACATCTACAGTCTACATTACCTGAGAACAGTCTCATAGGTCTGTGTAAACGTGTCCAGATCCTGTTGTCTGCTTTCTTCTGTCCACGAACCCAGTTTTATCTAAATGGCCGACGGCTAGCGAGCGCTTTGCCCACTCCGCTGTCTTCAAAGCCGCACGTCCTCTGCGGCGCACTGGCGAATAAACCTGTACTTCTGGAGCGAGGGCATTTCCCACCTTTAAAAAACACGCAAGGATTTCTTGAAGCTCCACTCACTGCGCCCGCTGCACCAAACACTGCATTTCTTCACCGTATTGACAGGCTCCGCCCACTCCTCCTCCTCCTCCTCCTCCTCCACACCCCCTGATGAAGCCATGCCCACCGCACAGACACTACTGATTACAACCCACAGTCTGAGAGAATAATAGATCTATCTATAAAACATTTGTATTTCTAGTATATTTTCTGGAATAGTATATGACAAGAGCACGTAATACGAAAAAATCACGCAAAAAGAAAAAAAAGATGCATCCTATGAAAAAAAAAATGTCCCCACCCTCAGGCCACCCAAGATGTAGATGAGCAGAAACATGCAGTTTTTCACTTCAGAAGATGTTAACTCGTGGACTGGAGTGGTGTGAATTACTTGTGGATTATTGCAATGTTTTTATCAGCTGTTTGGTCTCTCATTCTGACGGCACCCGTTCACTGCAGAGGATCCATTGGTGAGCAAGTGATGTGATGCTACATTTCTCCAAATCTGTTCTGATGAAGAAACAAACTCATCTGCTCTTTTCATGCCGTGAACCGAGCCACACTACATTAATCCCCTTAAAGGGGTCATATGATGTTGCTAAAAAGAACATTATTTTGTGTATTTGGTGTAATGAAATGTGTTTATGCGGTTTAAGGTTAAAAAACACATTATTTTCCACATACTGTACATTATTTTTTCTCCTCTATGCCCCGCCTTTCTGAAACACGTCGATTTTTACAAAGCTCATCGGTCTGAAAAAGCGAGGTGTGCTGTGATTGGCCAGCGATCCAGTGCGTTGTGATTGGCCAAATACCTCAAGCGTGTGACGGAAATGTTACGCCCCTTGCCATATTGTGATGATGCCCTGTCCGGCCGGAGCGACGGGACAAAAACATGAAAACCCATTATAAACGAGGCATTCGTTGCATCCTGTGGGGACGGAAATGTTATGTCCCTTACCATACTGTGATGCCTGCGGCAACCACATGTGACGACCCCAGGCTGGACTCCGCTTCGTCCACGGTGAAAGCCGATCCGGCGATTGACAGCGCGAAGTTTAAGTATTTCCTCAGTGAACAGCACGGATCAGCTCCAGGCATGACAAAGCGATATCGTCCCCTTTTGGAAGGACAAACAAAGTCGTTTCGCTTTCACAACGAAACACACAGCGTCTTCACGACATGGCGGCGGCGGCAACAATACTACAGCGAGAATAAAAGTTACGCCTTCTTTCTTTGCGTGAACATTTGGGCGGCGTTATGCAAATCTTCCCACATAGTGAGGTAGATATGTGGGGGCGTGTTAGAACGAGCTGTTTTAGGTAGGCGTGGCTGACTCTTAACTTTTATAAAGAATATCTCTTTGGATTTGAGACTTTAGTCTTTGCAACTTTACAGATCTTCTTTATGCACCAAGAGCTTGTAACACTCCAAAGAGAAGGGAAAAAATGAAATAGCATCATATGACCCCTTTAAGGAGGAATGCATTAAAGCATGATGGCAGCAGAATTTAGTTTGCTGATATGTATTGTGCAATATTGACCATCATTTGTTAGTTTGAAACTGTTTCCAGAACGAAAAGCCTCGAACAGTCTGTAGTTGTTTACTTATGAAATGGCTTTTGAATTTTTGATTTATTTTTTGCCCCTTAGCTATCATTTGATTGCATAGACAAGCAATAGTAACCATTTGAAGATGGCAGTGAATAGTTCTTCTTTTGTTATTTAACTCAACCAGCCTTAACTATTTGGACATCATAATTACTGACCAAAGAACATTTGCTGTTGCATAACTACTTTTATAGGTGACATCAAACGTATAATTAGCTGGGGAGCTTTTATCATACAGACAAAAGCCAAAGATGTAATCACATTATACAAAAAAAAAAAAAAGTTTGGCCATTAAAAAACCCACAATGACAGGCAACTCTTCTGAATATGGATATGAAATATCTGTGGTTTTATGCAAATAGAAATATAACACTGAATTAGATGTATACTGTTGTACTATTCTTTAAGCCAGTCACATGTGACTTATATAACAGCACAATAATGAGTCGAATCCTTTTAAAAGGCTCTTTTTGGTCACATATAGTATCTAAAATGGAACAGGCCTCTAGCAGTCCACAAAACCTTTAATAACGATGTCACAGAAAGAGTCAGAGGCATGTCACGCTTTTACTTTATTCAGTTACCCAAAACACAGATCAATGACTCATTGGGTGTATATAAATAAAAATCACCAATGTAACAAATTAATCCAGTGCACAGGAACGGTGTGCAAAACTCATAATTTTTTTTTCTTTTTTTAATACAAAAAGACTTATTTGCAAAACTGTACAAACATCTTTTCATTTGTACGTATGAAAGAAGGAATAAGAGAGCTGAGAGCTACAGATAAAATATTTTTTATAGGTGAAGCATGTAATTTTTTCAGTCTTGAAATGCCGCAAACTCTAAATAAACCATTTGCAGCTTGATTCGCCCAAAAAGTGTAAACACTGTATGGCTGTGACTCTTTCTCGCATGGTTTCTTTGAGAGTCCTGACCAGCTCGAAACAGCAGCATTGGCTCATCCAATAGTGTGAGTTTGGGACGGGGCTTTCTGCTTATCTGACCAATTACAGAGGTTTGGGAAACCTGTTTGAAATCAGTCATTGCTGTTGTAATTTGACACCCTAATGGTAAAAAAATGGCAGACTTCACCTTTAATGGAGTGTTTTAAGGATGTGAAGGTGTTTCTTAGCACGTGTAGATGGTGCTCTTACAACAGAGACAGTAACTGTACGTAGCACAGAATGTGGCAGAGGCTGGACCTAGTGCCGGGATGTAAAGGCTGAGGGGCATCAGACAGATTAGACGTCACAGTTAATGTTACAAACATTAATTTTCATCCGTTTGGAGTGCAACAAGGTGGAGCATTTACACTCATCTGATTAAAGTACACACAACTTGTAAACACAGCTTACTACCAAACAATTAGTCTAAACACTATGTTAGAAAATAAATTATTTAAAGTAAACATTCTAAAAAAATCTGAAAAACAGCCATTAGCTCAATAAAATTATGAAGTGCACAACACTTGGCTTACATATGATACAGCACATGCAGCCAATTGACTCTCTCATGAACATCCTCAGTGTAGAAAATCTATTATAGTTGATCAAACATGAGCACATGAATCTGTGAGCAATACTTTATTTTAGCTGCCTGAGACACTTAACCATTTGCTCAAAATTTTCCCTATTTAATTTCTTAAAGGAGTAGTTTATCCAAAAAAGTAAATTTACTTTACTCACCCATGCAAGATATAGATAAGTTGGTTTCTTCATCTGAACAGATTTGGAGAAATGTAGTATTACATCACTTGCTCATCAATGGATCCTCTGCAGTGAATGGGTGCCGTCAGAATGAGAGTCCAAACAGCTGATAAAAACATCACAATAATCCACAAGTAATTCACACGTCTCCAGTCCATCAATTAATGTCTTGTGAAATGAAAAGTTGCATGTTTGTAAGAAACAAATCCATCATTAAGACATTTTAACTTTAAACCACTTAAACTGTTGCTTCTAGCCAAAATATCAGTCCATAATCCATAATAATGCTTCCTTGAGTGAAAAAGTTCATCCCCTGTTATCCTCTCACATCAAAATCCACCCACATATTTGTTTAGAACTGTTTTGGACTGTTTTCTCTTGATCTGTGCATATTTCCCGCAACTTTCTGATTCAGACGAGGTGACTTGCACTGGAGAAAGCAATGTTATGGATAGAGGACTCCTATTTTAGCTGGAAGCAACAGCTTAAAGTTAAACCACCATAAAGAATAATGTTTCTTACAAACACATAGCTTTTTGCTTCACAAGAACCGGACTGGAGTGGTGTGGATTACTTGTGGATTATTGTGATGTTTTTATCAGCTGTTTGGACTCTCATTCTGACGGCACCCATTCACTGCAGAGGATCCATTGCTGAGCAAGTGATGTAATGCTACATTTTCCCAAATCTGTTCCAATGAAGAAACAAACTCATCTACATCTTGAATGGCCTGGGGGCGAGTACATTTTCAGCAATTTGTTTTATTTTTGCATGAACTATTCCTTTAAAACACTTTCCTGGACTTATTACCAATGATTCATCAGTGCATGTTCTTCCAATAGAAAATAATGTTTGTCTTAATTTTTCATAAAAGTGTAAAACCTCACTCCACTACTGAAACAACTATTTTCTTTCATCTTTCATCACCTAGGCAGTACAGGCTACGAGAACCAGTCATCAAATAGCTCAAATAACTTCAAACGTTAACATCCCCCTGTATTACAAGGCATTCTGTGCTGTTTCCAAAGAGCAGGAATGGGCTGGGTCTGATATAGGTGCCCCTGGACAACTATTTCTACCGGGGGGATCTATCTTTTGATTTCTATTTAGTGTAGTACTTAATTTAGTTTGAACTTAATATAAAACAGAACCTGAACATGACATTTAACACTGCCTACTAATACAAAATCAAATCAGCATATGAAAAGAGTTTATTTACAAATGTGCAAAAAAAAAAAAAAGTAACTTAAAAACTCCATCAGTGCTATACGTCCTCTTTTTCCCGGACGTGTCCTGGCCGTGGTTTCTAAACAAAGTTTTGACTTTGTTTTCCTATTGACTTGCTCGTTCCTATACGTATATGCTATTTGTATGTGTATTTGCATTGCTTTGACCGTTCTCTGTAGATCCCTCCTTCTCACACGCCACGATTGGTTGATTATGTACAATGCCTGCACGCTATTGGTCAAAGCATTTTTCAGTCATTACCTTCAGCAAGTATGAAAACAATAGGAAAGTTAATTTAGTTTGAACTTAATATAAAACAGAACCTGAACATGACATTTAACACTGCCTACTAATACAAAATCAAATTAGCATATGAAAAGAGTTTATTTACAAATGTGCAAAAAAAAAAAAAAAAACTTTTTTGAGTTACACAAGTTGTATCTGTTAAGCCTATGAACCTTCAAACTTCAATCTTTTTTTAAAAAGCTTTCAAACAAGAATTTATGCCAACATTCAAGGTCTGTCTCGATAAACCTTTCGTTTCTAGCTTACTGTACAGATTTTCATTTTCATTCCATTTCCTAATATTCAAATTTGAACTTCAATTCTGCATCTCTTTGCTACATCAAATTCAAAGGCTCTAAACAGAGGCATTTTCAATTCAATTCTGAATTGCACACATCCCTGTTAGTAACAAATAGTGATATGAATGTGAAAAGGTTATTCAATATACAGCAAAGAAACTAGTTGACTTTCAGTTACTGCATTTTTGAAAACCTTTATAGAAATACCAACAACAATACAGATGATGACGTCATGGGGTGCATTTCTTGCTTTTCTCTCCTGAGAAATGAAGAATCCAATCCATCTTTGATGACAAACTGTAAGAATGTCTCATGTCTGAAAGCCTTGTGTTGTATCTGTGGCGACAGTAATGAAAAGGCCTTCATGTCAGACTGTGCATTACATCTAGCTGGTGGAGAAATCCTTGCGAGCACAAACCGAACATTAAATATGAAAAAGAATGCTGTGGTTGAATTTTATGTCTGTCATTCTGGCTGTCAATTCCTTCTGATGCATCCAAACATTATTATAAGAGCTGGTATCAAGAACGAGGTTTTTTCCTTGATGTGCACTTACAGGACCGTCCAGATAGCTGATGCTGATGAGACTGTCCCAAGTGCATAGTGAATATGACTCAAAAACCAACCAATAGATACTTTATCTATGTCATTTTCCAAAACCATACACTGTGGGGACTATAAAAACGTAACTTAAAAACTCCATCAGTGCTATACGTC
>NW_015505655.1:1442896-1443388 GCF_001515645.1 Sinocyclocheilus grahami
TACATACAAACTGACACTGCAGTAAAAATTGCAGCCAGAGTTTGGAATTTCAGCCAAAAGCTGATCAAGCCTTCTTCATCGGTTCCCCAGGAAGTAGGTCGGGTTGGTTTTGAGAGGTCTAAACAGGTGCGAATCCTCCACCCACAGTCCAAACAAACTCTCTGGCAAGAGTGAGATGCCTACCTGTGATTTCTGGCTTTCATTCAGGCGTTCGCGATCTTCGAGCAGGCTCTCGAACAGTGCTTCTCGTGGTTTGTTTGAGTGGTTTGTGGAGGCCCTATTGGCAGCATGGAGGAATATGGAAGATGAGGGGTTGGAGGTGAGAAAATCTAGACCTGTGTCGAGTAGGAGCGGTGCAGAGCGGCAGAGCGTCCCCCGGAGTGGGCGGCGCAGTGGCGCGCGTGCTGGGATGGCTGGTCTACACTTCGCTGGAAATGGAGCGAGACAGTATGAGGACATCGGGGGGGACGGGGAACCGATGAGGCTGATGGT
>NW_015505655.1:1443691-1471546 GCF_001515645.1 Sinocyclocheilus grahami
TTAAGTAATAATATAGTCAATATGTAATATAATGCTTATATTTATTAAAATGCTCCTCTCTAGAGTTATTTTTTCTCGCTAACTATCAAGTTTATGGTCGTTTATGAACGCCTTTTCTGAGGTAAATGTGCACGTCACATGAAAGAATGCCAAATCTACATTTATTGTTTGTATTTCGTGGTGAAACTGACAGAATTTGAAAGCTCAGACTTTTTCATGTTAAAAAGAAAAGCACAAAGCTTATTGCTTATTGGATAACAGGCACACTACAAATAATGTTTTCTCGCAATTCTGAAAAAACGGTCAAAACTTCGAGATGAAAATTCACAATTGTGAATTAGCTTACCTTTTTATTTTTTTACTTTTTTATCTCATAACTCACTATTTTCTTGCAATTGCGAGTAAATATTTCACAATTAAGACTTTCCTTTGCAGAATTGCAAGTATATATTTATTCCCTCAGAATTTCAAGAAAAAAGTCAGAATTGCAATAAAACGTTACAATTGTGAGAGAAAAAGTCGCAATTACTTTTTTTATTCCATGGCGAGAAAAAAAAGTCAGATTTGTGAGATAAAAAGTCGCAATTACCATTTTTTTATTCCGTGGCAAGAAAAAAAGAGAATTGTGAGAGAAAAAGTCACAATTACCTTTTTCATTTTTATCTCACAATTCACACTTTTTTCTTGCAATTGCGAGGTTATATTTCACAATTAAGATTTTTTTAGTTTGTTTATATCTTGCAATTCAGACTTTTTTCACTCAGAACTTCAAGAAAAAAGTCAGAATTGCAAAAAAGTTAGAATTGTTAACTTTAGAATTGTGAGAGAAAAAGTTGTAATTACCATTTTTATTTTTTATTCCATGGCGAGAAAAAAGTCAGAATTGTGAGTGAAAAGGTCTCAGTTAACTTTTTTTTTAAATTTCATGGCAGAAATAGGCTTCCATAACGTTGTATGCACGAAAAAGATGTTGACAATCAAAACGTGACATCGGACACTAAACATCACTGTTTCGGTCAATGATTTCAGCCCTCCGTGAACCCTTTTATTTGGTTGCCTAAATTTCGGTGTATCACTAAATAAAATGTAAGACTGAGGGAGAAAAGGGATGACTGTATGGTCAAGGTGACAAAGAGAGGAAAAGGCAGCAAAGTAGTTTCAAAAGTGAGGAGGATGAGGGTGGCCTACGAAGGGAAACTCACACTGTGGTCATTTTTCCCAGAATAAACCATCTAATGGCCTTCCGTCTTTGAAGTTCCACATGCTACACAGTCCATTTTCTTTGTCGTAAAGGTACATCTGCTCTAAAGATGTTAAATTCCCATCAACCCATTGCGGGATCAGTGAGTTAATGGCCCTAAACATTCAGCTGCTTCTCAGTTACTCTATTATAAAAGTAATATAACGTCTCTTCAGGATAAGCAAGGAGCCGATCAATCCTCCAGAGCATCAGTGGGTTTTGCAGGGTGCTGTGGTTGGTGTTTGGGTTGTGCAGGTTGGACATGCTAGTAAAGGGAGAAGGGGGGCCGGGTGGGTCTTGGGAGTCACATTAGGGTCCACTGGGCCAAACAGAGAAGGAAAGGGTGGGGCATAATCCATCCCCCTTATGTGTGCAGCCCTGCCACTAACCCACTCCCACCCCTTACCTGAGTGCCACTTAACTTTTCAAGTGGACTCTCTACACAGGGCAGCGCCACCATGGGCATGCCCAGGACAGACTCAGGACGCTGGGGTCGCACCGGCATGGGTGGGGGCTTTGTCTGCTGGAAGCTGTTGATCACACACGTCACCTAGAGAGAGAAGAGAGAGAGAAAAAAAAAACTTACTGACCCCAAACTTTTAAACAGTAGTATATATGCATTTATTTACATTTGTATATTATACATTACTTGTATTCACATGCAATTATCTCTTCATTTGAGTGTTGTTTTATCCCACTCCACACGCTCTCACCAGAAAGACAGCGATGGCTCCGCCAGTGAAGTATCCAGCGAGGACGTCGGCCCAGTGGTTGCGGTATTCAGCCACTCTGACCACACCCACCAGCATGGCCAGACACAGCAGAGTCAGACTGAGTGTGGGTTTGGTCAGACGTGTCCCTTTAGTCCTAAACACCAACGTCACGTACATCTGCAAGCACACAAACAGACAGTGGTGAACAATATGACTGATACAAGTTTTATTTATTATTCTTTCAAGAGATTATATATACAGTATACCCCATACCTAAACTTAACAACGACCTTACTAAGTATTAATAAGCCACGGTTTAGGAGTTTATTGAGGCAAAAGTCATAGTTAACAGTTAGTTAATAGTGAGAATTGGTCCCCAAACTAAAGTATGACCCAATTCATAATAGCCGTTTTCTATTTGAACATATTCTAAAATGGAATCGATTCATATAGCGCAAAGTCTTCAGTGTCAAAATTTATTGCCCCCGAACAGTTTTCTCAGTATATATATATATATATATATATATATATATATACTGAGAAAACTGTTCGGGGTCAATAAATTTTGACACTGAAGACTTTGCGCTATATGAATCGATTCCATTTTAGAATATGTTCAAATAGAAAACGGCTATTATGAATTGGGTCACACTTTAGTTTGGGGACCAATTCTCACTATTAACTAACTGTTAACTATGACTTTTGCCTCAATAAACTCCTAAACCGTGGCTTATTAATACTTAGTAAGGTCGTTGTTAAGTTTAGGTATGGGGTATACTGTATATATAATCTCTTGAAAGAATAATAAATAAAACTTGTATCAGTCATATTGTTCACCACTGTCTGTTTTGTGCATTTATTCACTGAACCCTTTTTTCTGCGAAAATCCAGCCTGCGATCTGCCAGGACCTTTCAGTGTTGCCAAGTCTTGCAGTATTGCAGAAAGGATGTTTGGCTGATTTTTACGCAAATCTGGCAACCTCTGGACCTTCCCTGCTAAACTAATGTTAACGTCTGTGCTACTGCTCAGCTAAAAGTGCTCTAAAAAGGCAAATAAGATAATAAAAGACGAAAAAGGCACATATTAGTGTGGTGTGATCATCTGTGTGCTCACCACATTGATTTTAAATAGACTGTATGTGATGCCTTATGTAGGCCGAGCGCTACGATCAAAGATCATAGAAGATAAATGATCGGCATACGGTAAATAAAAATGACCTACACCTTGATCTACATGACAGAGAAATGTATAGTTTTTATTCTGTTTGAACTCGCATGTGTATGTGTTAACTCATTAAATTAACCATGTTTTCACTATAGTAACTAGTTTAACTATGGTATTTGCGGTAAAATCACAGTATCCACAAATGTACTATTCTCTCACTATAGCAACCATAATTATGCTATTTGTAGTAAAACTACAGTAGCCACAAATTTAACATAGTTTCATTATAGTAACTATAGTTTAATATTTGTAGGTAAACTATGGCAATACAAATGGTAGGCTAATATATCCGTCAAAAATGGCTGCTATTACCATATATAAAAAAACCTTACTACTCAGGACTACTGGTAAATTGCTGCTAAAAACTAGTCAAGGAAGTATATAAATCTGAACATTATTTTATTGTCAAAACTGCACATACATTTTTTTTTTTTTTGCAAATAAATGATCAATAGGTAGGTTAAATGATCACACAGGTCAAAATGTTTTACAACTTCGGATTCTAAACTGGGAATCGATAAGCATTTAAATCAATAAGCAGAATCAGAATGGATCAAATCAAAACAATCACAAACCCTAGCCACATGTTGTGCCGTTCACTGATTTATGAGCATTTTATGAACACTGATCAGTTGATGGCAAAATTCAAAAAGACGGTTCTTTGGCACAATAACGTGCACACGCATGTGTGTTCCAGTTTTCTGAAAAGACTAAAGATTGGTTTTCTTTTCAGTGTTTGCTTTGTTTGCCTAAAACGAACCATATCATAGCCTTCAAGATCTCTTTTAAAAAGAACTTTGTAACTTTTAAACAAGTATTAAAATGAGTTCAATGTAGCTGTAGGGGTGTTAAATAAAAAATAAAGTTGATTATCTTCATTCAGTTGTTCCATTTCTATAGGTTTGGTAACATAAAAGCTCTTAATTCCAAAGATAATAGAAGCTAATCAGTGTATTCAGTAGGTTGCATTAGTGGCATAAGGTATTGTGACAATAAAACAATGCATTTACTTTTTACTTTTGATACTTAAGTACTTTTAAAAGCATGTACTTTCGTACTTTTACTTAAGTCAAAAACTGTCTTTAAAACTTTCACTTGTAGTGGAGTAGTATTTGACCAGCAGTACTGGTCTATGCATCCCTGCCTCTGCTGAATAAGTTTTTACTGGGGATAAAAACATCCCGCGAACCAGCTCCGACGTTCCGATCTAAATCAAATGATTTGCGATACACACTTTGAAGTCCTGATCTGAATCAAATGATTCACGATACGCGAGCCAATTGAAGCGCTTCGAAACAATGAATCATTTTGCGACGCAATGGTTTAACTGATTCGGAGTTTCAAAAAGCTCCGTTGTGTTCTTTGCACGCTTTCTCTATAACATGTATTCATTGTTTGTTGTAAATCATTACAATTAATAGGTCTAACGTACAATGTTTTTATTAAATTGTGATCACGTTAAATACAGTTTAACGTATTTAAAAGTTTTTAATGTATTAAAAACATTTCATAAAAAGTTTTCAAAAGCAGCCCCCCCTCTGTTTTTTTCACAAATCGCACCCTGTATATACAGTATATACAGTGGGTACGGAAAGTATTCAGACCCTCTTAAATTTTTCACTCTTTGTTATATTGCAGCCATTTGCTAAAATCATTTAAGTGAATTTTTTTCCACCATCCAACCTGACAGAACTGGAGAGGATCTGCAAGGAGGAATGGCAGAGGATCCCCAAATCCAGGTGTGAAAAACTTGTTGCATCTTTCCCAAAAAGACTCATGGCTGTATTAGATCAAAAGGGTGCTTCTACTAAATACTGAGCAAAGGGTCTGAATACTTAGGACCATGTGATATTTCAGTTTTTCTTTTTTAATAAAGCTGCAAAAATGTCAACAATTCTGTGCTTTTCTGTCAATATGGGGTGCTGTGTGTACAATAATGAGGAAAAAAATTAACTTAAATGATTTTAGCAAATGGCTGCAATATAATAGAAACGTGGCTTTCTAAGGAGAGATTGCTATCAAATAGCTCACCTAGGTGCCTAACTGATGACGAAGAATTGACAGAGCAGCCATCATGTCTTAGAGAGTGTTCTAGGTTATTATATGCAGAGTTTTTAGGTCCTATAATTTCTGTTTTTTCAGAATTTAGCAGTAAGAAATGACTCATCATCCAGCTTTTTATATCGACTATGCATTCCGCAAGTTTTTCAAATTGGTATGTTTCGCCAGGCTGCGAAGAAATATAGAGCTGAGTATCATCAGCATAACAGTGAAAGCTAACACCGTGTTTCCTGATGATATCTCCCAAGGGTAACATGTAAAGCGTGAAGAGTAACGGCCCTAGTACTGAGCCTTGTGGTACTCCATACTGCACTTGTGATCGATATGATACCTCTTCATTCACTGCTACGAATTGATGGCGGTCATATAAGTACGATTTGAACCATGCTAATGCACTTCCATTAATGCCAACAAAGTTTTCTAGTCTATGCAAGAGAATGTTGTGGTCAATAGTGTCGAACACAGCGCTAAGATCCAATAGCACTAATAGAGATATACAACCACAATCAGATGATAAGAGCAGGTCATTTGTAACTCTAATGAAGTGACGTACTGTACTCGCTGGTCTGCGTCTGTTGGTGCATTGTGAATTAGCCTTTAGCCACCAAGACGTTCTTGTTTAACCAGAATCACCAGAAAAAACATGCTGAACCAGTTTTACTATTTTTACTGGTGACATGGCCATACCAGTGCACCAGTTAGACAAGTACTAAAAAAACCACTGAAAAATGCTGGAAAAACACTGAAATTCATAGTAGTGTGAAGTGCTCTTTCTCGAAGTCTGCAGGTTGCCTGTTGACTTTTTAAAAGAAAACTATATAATTGCAAGGTAGAATACTATTATTTAAGAATATAAGCATTAAGTTCCAGTTTTAGCACAATCAGCCGTTTTTGATCACAATCACTAGCTAACAATCACTTTTTGTGTCCTGGAGTTTGTGAGATTGCTCACAACTCCAGAGATGTAAACCTGCACTCTTTTGTTTATCTGTTAGTACGTTCACAAGTGCGTAATTTGAGATTCAGTCACATCATTAAAATACCTGTAGGTTCTTTATACTCACTACTGTATAGACTGCAGAAAAAACACTAAGGGCCGCATCTTTGGAGGGAAAGGATTTCCGTGCAGATGCTACTATGAGGGGGTTTCCTGTACAGGCTTTGCGCTCTGTGATGTACTGTAGGTTGGAATGGCAGCCCAGTGCTGTGTAGTTTGGTCTGCACGCTGATAGGAAGTGAGGCGTCTGGTTTCCTGTTACTACCTGTCCGGCACTGGCAAAGATGGTGGTGGTGAACACGCCGAAGGTATAGACACCTGAGTGACAGCACAGACACCAAAGAACGAATATAAAACGTGTAAAAATTGGGGCTGATGATAGATTGGGGACCTTATCTATATTGAAAATAAAATAAAATAAATTATATTTACAATATTGGCTACCATATTCATTATTGGTCATGAAAAATAAAATAAAATACAACTTTATAATACTGGCCACTATATTCATTATTGGTCATAAAATAAAATAACTTTATAATATTGGTCATATTCGCTACTGGTCATGAAATAAAATACAATACAATAAAAACAACTGTATAACACTGGCCTTAATATTCACATTGGTCATAAAATAGAATAGAATAAATAATTGTCCATAATATTGATTATTGGTCATAAAATATTGTGTTTGGCTATTGACATAAAAGTCAAATATGCAGCATTGTCTAACCATGTCACACATGTTGTACTTCATCTGAAATTATTATAAAGACTATTTTTTAAATAACTGTCCATTTATTATACATTCAATTCTTATGAGCTAGTATTAACTGAGAAACAAGCTGACATATTTGTAATTTTACATTTCATTTGTCACAGTGCAGGACTATTTAAGTAAACTGCAAAAATGTAAAAATTTAAATATAAAAAAAATACACAATTAAAATAAATATTAAAAATACAAATAAATAAATAAATAAATATATATATATATATATATATATATAAAAAATCCACTTACGTTCCCCTATATTTTAACCTAAATTCCTAATGTAAAAAAAAAAATCCACAAACTGTATATAATGAATTTAATTTCACAGTTTGTGGGATTAAAATGGGTTTTAAGGCCAAAGTATACTTCAAGTTTACACGTGCGCGAGGGTTCGTGTATAGTGCATATGACACAAATTTCATCACCAGAACAGTACGCGCACCGTCGCACATGTGGGGGTTATGAGAGAGTCGCAACTTTAGATTAAAAGAGTTCAAAGTCTTTTTTTTTTATTGATCATAACTTCTGGAGAAAAATAGCACAGACACTGGACTAAGATGAATCTTTCTAGAGCGCATGTGTCATATATATATAAAAAAAATCCACTTACGTTCCCCTATATTTTAACCTAAATTCCTAATGTAAAAAAAAAAATCCACAAACTGTATATTATGAATTTAATTTCACAGTTTGTGGGATTAAAATGGGTTTTAAGGCCAAAGTATACTTCAAGTTTACACGTGCGCGAGGGTTCGTGTATAGTGCATATGACACAAATTTCATCACCAGAATAGTACGCGCACCGTCGCACATGTGGGGGTTATGAGAGAGTCGCAACTTTAGATTAAAAGAGTTCAAAGTCTTTTTTTTTTATTGATCATAACTTCTGGAGAAAAATAGCACAGACACTGGACTAAGATGAATCTTTCTAGAGCGCATGTGTCAACCGCCTGTGTTCTCACACGCTATCAAATGGAGTATACTTTGAAAGGCTACGTGTTCAACTCTACCGTACACACAAAAACAAAGCATACTTTGGGCTTTATTGCTTTTGATGCATTTGAAATATAATCAGGATCATAAAAAAAACAATTTCTTTGAAATTTTAGTATCTGAGCTTTAGAACCTATAGTTCTCTTCCTAAAAGGTTCATTTTTAGTTCCTTATGACATCACTCATATCATCATCTTCAGCGAATGCTGATGTACCTAGGAAGCGTACGATGCGTCTCAGCAGAGGGTTGAAGTAACAGCAGTCGGCTGTGACTATGGTCTTCTCCAGCATGCCCTCCGACCTCATGAAAAACACCATCACCTCGCCAGCCAGAATCTGAGGAAGAAAAAACAACAAATGAAACAAACAGTAGCTGCCAAAACATCCACCACCCCATTTGTTTGGGCATTATTGATGCTCCATTTGGTTGAAATACGAGTGCAGGAAACATGCGCTTCCAAAATCATGAGTCGCTAATAGTCCCTCATTTTCACTGTTCTCAAATGCCAACACCAGAACCTCATTATTTCTGATCTCCCTGGTTACTGTTAAGATGAGTAACAGCTCATCAACGTGACTAATTCTGCTTTGCAATGTAAGAGGTGTGCACACATCACTTCTTTATGCGTTTAAATACTCATACTGTGAGTGAATATGTCTCCTTTGCATTGAACATAGTAATGTAGTAGTCGTATGTGGTAGAAGCTAAAAACCATGAACAAAACTATGCAAGGTAAAAGAAAATACCTAAATTACATTAAATACGGGTTAACTTGCAATAAACATGGTTTGTGTTGACCACAATGCGTTTTGAGCAAAGTATTCATGGCTTAGAGCATGAAACCATAAAAATTCAAAAGACGTTTATAAATCAAACAAAAAGAGGAGACTGGGAGAGAAAAGTTTTTAAAAGACCATTTTTGTCTTAATGTGTATAATAATTTGGGATGTCCAGTATACTGGAGACCATATTTGTACTGAAAATAAAATAAAAATTAATAATAAAATACACAAATTACAAAGAATGTAAAACAAAAAAGTGAGTAACGCTGTTAAAAAAAAAACATAAGAAGTGATGGATGGGATGAGATGCATAAGACGAAAATAAATTAAAATATGAAGATTATTCAAATAAATTATGAAGAACGTAAAATAAAAAAAAGTGAGTAACACTTGAGGTCATGTTAGAATTATTTTTTTTTGCATGGGATGTGATGCATGAGAAAAAAAAAAGAAAAAAATTAAATTAAAATCAAAAAGTGAGAACCACTAAACTAAACATCTGAGCTATAATGCTATACAAATGCTTCCTTGGCAGTGATAGAAGAACCGGAGACCATAAACACGACATCAAATCCATTACCTTCAACTCAAAGAGACAGAGAGAGACGTCAGAGAGGGACAGGGACACAGCAATCCCCCAACACCTTTCCCAGTTTAGCACCTGACCGCTGACACAGACTGACAGAGTGTGACATCAGTCATGCGCACACACACACACACACACACACACACAGCAAATGATCAACACACGCTCAGTCCATATGACTCATGCACCAAGAGAAAGTTTGGAGGGGTCGCAGTGATATAGTAAGGGTGACTGCATTTCCATTTTTGGGTGAATTACCGACTGTGATGATGTTGTGAATTGAGGATGTGCGTCTAATACTGTGTGTGTTTTGGCGAGACTGTGAACATCAGTTCAAGAGTGAATAATGCACCATTAGATGAGATAAAGCTGCGTTTCTAGATCCTTTCTATCAGCTTTCAGTCTGTCATGGATGATTAGGCTAATATG
Source organism: Sinocyclocheilus grahami (assembly GCF_001515645.1). Lineage (NCBI taxonomy): Eukaryota > Metazoa > Chordata > Actinopteri > Cypriniformes > Cyprinidae > Sinocyclocheilus > Sinocyclocheilus grahami. The sequence goes on from NW_015505655.1 coordinate 1,453,494, forward strand.
CTTCTCATATAAATATATAATAATATAAAGCAGATCTCAACACCACAATGACTCCCAAATGGGGGCAGGAAAGGGTCAAAGGCAGGATATGATATCTAAACCCCACCCTACAATTTGATACAAATTAAATATGAAACATTAAAGTAAATTATCTAAAAAAAAAGGAAAACAAAACATCCTCCTCTATTAAAATAGATGATCAATAGATTGATCAATTTAATGCATCCTTGCTAAATAAAAGTATTAACTTCTTTCAAATAAAAAATAACCTTAACACAAAAATCAGACAGTCAAGCGATGGTTGTGTGATGAAACGGAATGAAAGCCTAGGGGCCTGACACTGCTGCTTTACCACGTTTCATCTCCTCTCTTATCGCGACGCAAAACAGATCATGAACCGACTCTTCCCTGAGGCAGCGAGTGGACATTCATGCCACGACAGAGAGGTGCACAGTTCAGGCATATGTTGAAATGCCAGCGCTTTCCCACCTCGAGCAGCCGGTGCCATCTGCTGCAGTTTATCAGGTGGCATCGCTGTGCATCTCCACACTCCCCAATCCCCCCTCTGGCCATCAAAAGCTTATATTTAGGCTGTTTTCATGCAATTTACACCTCGAGTCATGCTGAAACATAAAGCAATTTTATGTGGCTGATAAATGAATGTGTGGCGATTTAGTGAACTAATGCTCGAGCAGAGCACTAACATCCTCAAAATAGTTATACCTCATGATGTGAAAGCACATAACTCAAAATATTCTGATAAAACAGTTCAGGTTACCACCTTGTTTTTGGAAGTATTATGGCAAACTGAAAATCTAAATGATTTTAAGAGACTACAATGTTCTTTCTTTATGTTTGTTTGATCACAAGACTATATGGTGCATATGTCTTTTATGCTGTCATGTCGCTTTTTTGCCATTTTTGGAGCTTGATAGAAATATTTTAATTGTATGCGAAAAAGAAGAACTGGTCCTTTAACACTATAAAGCCTAATGTATCAAATTTAAAGGCCTCTAAATCATTAGCACGATCAAAACTTTGCTTAAAACTCTGTTGAGACAGAGAGAGACGTCAGAGAGGGACAGGGACACAGCATTCACCCAACACATTTCCCAGTTTAGCACCTGACCGCTGACACAGACTGACAGAGTGTGACATCAGTCATGCGCACACACACACACACACACACACACACAAACACACACAGCAAATGATCAACACATGCTCAGTCCATATGACTCATGCACCAAGAGAAAGTTTGGAGGGGTCGCAGTGATATAGTAAGGGTGACTGCATTTCCATTTTTGGGTGAATTACCGACTGTGATGATGTTGTGAATTGAGGATGTGCGTCTAATACTGTGTGTGTTTTGGCGAGACTGTGAACATCAGTTCAAGAGTGAATAATGCACCAATAGATGAGATAAAGCTGCGTTTCTAGATCCTTTCTATCAGCTTTCAGTCTGTCATGGATGATTAGGCTAATATGCTTCTCATATAAATATATAATAATATAAAGCAGATCTCAACACCACAATGACTCCCAAATGGGGGCAGGAAAGGGTCAAAGGCAGGATATGATATCTAAACCCCACCCTACAATTTGATACAAATTAAATATGAAACATTAAAGTAAATTATCTAAAAAAAAAGGAAAACAAAACATCCTCCTCTATTAAAATAGATGATCAATAGATTGATCAATTTAATGCATCCTTGCTAAATAAAAGTATTAACTTCTTTCAAATAAAAAATAACCTTAACACAAAAATCAGACAGTCAAGCGATGGTTGTGTGATGAAACGGAATGAAAGCCTAGGGGCCTGACACTGCTGCTTTACCACGTTTCATCTCCTCTCTTATCGCGACGCAAAACAGATCATGAACCGACTCTTCCCTGAGGCAGCGAGTGGACATTCATGCCACGACAGAGAGGTGCACAGTTCAGGCATATGTTGAAATGCCAGCGCTTTCCCACCTCGAGCAGCCGGTGCCATCTGCTGCAGTTTATCAGGTGGCATCGCTGTGCATCTCCACACTCCCCAATCCCCCCTCTGGCCATCAAAAGCTTATATTTAGGCTGTTTTCATGCAATTTACACCTCGAGTCATGCTGAAACATAAAGCAATTTTATGTGGCTGATAAATGAATGTGTGGCGATTTAGTGAACTAATGCTCGAGCAGAGCACTAACATCCTCAAAATAGTTATACCTCATGATGTGAAAGCACATAACTCAAAATATTCTGATAAAACAGTTCAGGTTACCACCTTGTTTTTGGAAGTATTATGGCAAACTGAAAATCTAAATGATTTTAAGAGACTACAATGTTCTTTCTTTATGTTTGTTTGATCACAAGACTATATGGTGCATATGTCTTTTATGCTGTCATGTCGCTTTTTTGCCATTTTTGGAGCTTGATAGAAATATTTTAATTGTATGCGAAAAAGAAGAACTGGTCCTTTAACACTATAAAGCCTAATGTATCAAATTTAAAGGCCTCTAAATCATTAGCACGATCAAAACTTTGCTTAAAACTCTGTTGCACAAAATCTACAACATGCCTTCAGTCGTCTGATTGATAGTTTATACTCTTTTTTTTAGCAAGTAAAAGGCTTTTTAGTAAAAACATCTCCCTTAATGTTTCTTTTTGCTGTGAAATCTTTATTGATTTTTAACTTTTATATTGTTAGTAATATTTCAAGATGAAAAATACTGGACTGAAGCAACTTAGGTTTACCTGCTTATCCATAAATCATTTTTTGAAAAATCCTGTTAAAATATGTATCAAATATCATCCGTCAGGCTTTTAAGGAACATTTATTTGTTCATCATTCAATCATTTGTTCTCAATCATCATTGTATTGCATTGCATTATATGTTTTAAAACTACAGTTTTAATCATAAAACTGCATTTAATATAATCTAAAGCATTTAAATATCATCTTAAGGCATATTATTGGGAAATATAGAGTGACAACTCATATTTATATCATTTTATGTATTTGCTATACTGTTATAAATATCTCACTGATTTGCATTACAAGCTATCAGAATTTCATCTTAATTTTTTTACCATATAAATATCAGCAACTGCACCAAACTGCATATTCTTGCTCAGTTTGGGCCTCTGAATAAATCTGAGGTGTTTTTTCTTGATATTCTATATCATACAATATGTATGCATTAAATGTGACACTCAACAAAAACACAGTGTATGCACATTTATATATATATATATATATATATATATATATAACAAATATTTTGTCTAAAGGATATATACTGTGTGTATATATATATATATATATATATATATATATATATGAGCTAGCCAGGGGTGACCCCGAATAGTCGACGATTCGATGCTTCGATAGGAGGAGCCTGATTCGACTACCAATCTCACAGTCGAATATTCGCGGGTGGTCATGCCATTTTGGCTATATGGGGGTGCTCAATGTCTAATTTCACATAGAACTACTGTTTTTCTCCCACTAAGTTAATATACAGCCTATTAAGATAATGCTGTAAATAAGAATCTGAAAAGAAAGAAGCTTCAAATAAATATTTTAACGTGCGTGAATAAATCCAACCACCCTATAAGTATTTGATCCCCTACCAACCAGCAAGAATTCTGGCTCCCAGAGATTGGTTAAGTGCCCAAGTGGAACACAGATTAGTCGTCACTTTAAGAAATTACTCCTAATGTCATCTTGTTATGAGTTTAAAAGAAACCAGTCCATAGAACGTGTATCTTCCATTCAAACCTCTCCCACCACCATGTGCAAGACCAAAGAGCTGTCAAAGGACGTCAGAGACAAGATTGTAGACCTGCACAAGGCTGGAATGGGCTACAAGACCATCAGCAAGAAGCTTTTTGAGAAGGAGACAACTGTTGGTGTGAATATTCGGAAATGGAAGAAATACAAAATAACCATCAATTGCCCTCTTTCTGGTGCTCCATGCAAGATCTCGCCTTATGAGGAAAGGATGGTCATGACGAAGGTGAGGGATCAGCCCCGAACTACACAGGAGGAGCTTGTTAATGATCTTAAGGCAGTTGGGACAACAGTCGCCAAGCAAACCATTGGTAACACACTACGTTGCAATGAGTTGAAATCATGCAGTGCCCGCAAGGTCCCCCAGCTCAAGAAGGCACATGTACAGGCCCGTCTGAACATCTAAATGATTCAGAGAAGGCTTGGGAGAAAGTGCTGTTGTCACATAAGAACAAAATTGAACTCTTTGGCATCAACTCGACTTGCTGTGTTTGGAGGGAGAGAAATGCTGACTATGACCCCAAGAACACCATCCCTACAGTCAAGCATGGAGGTGGAAACATTATGCTTTGGGGCTGTTTCTCTGCTATGGGTACAGGATGACTTCACCGCATTAAAGGACCGATGGACGGGGCCATGCACCTTAAAATTCTGGATGAGAACCTCCTTCTCTCAGTCAGAACACTGAAGATGGGTCATGGATGACGGATCTTCCAGCATGACAATGACCCAAAATACCGCCAAGGCAACAAAGGAGTGGCTCAAAAAGAAGCACAATAAGGTCATGGAGTGGCCTAGTCAGTCCCCAGACCTTAATTCTATAGAAAATCTGTGGAGTGAGCTGAAACTTTGAGTTGCCAAGAAACCTTAAGGATTTAGAGAGAATCTTTAAAGAGGAGTGGAACAAAATCCCTCCTGAGATGTGTGCAAACCTGGTGACCAACTACAAGACGCGTCTTACTTCTGTGCTTGCCAACAAGAGTTTCTCCACCAAGTTTTGCTTGGGGATCAAATACTTATTTGACTCACTGAAATGCAAATCAATTTATACAACCTTTGTACAGTGTTTTTTTCCCTGGATTTTTTAGCTTGATATTCTCTCTATCCGTTAAAATAAACCTTGCATAAAAATTATAGACCCTTCATTTCTTTGTAAGTGGGCAAACTTATAAAATCAGTAGGGGATCAAATAATTATTTTCCCCACTATATAATATATATATATATATATACACACACGCACACAGTGGGTATAGAAAAGAATCACCCCCCCTTTAAAATAGTCACATTTTGTTGCTTTGCAGCCTGAAATGAAGATGGACATTTCTGTAAAATTTTGTTTGATCCAGCTGTATTTACTCAGTGCAACTTATAACACCCAAGTCACAGATATAACACCAACATGTCAGAAAAAATAACAAAATAAAAAACAGAATCACCGAGTTGGAAAAAGGTTGGTATTTTTGTTGAACCACCAAAAATTATAGACCCTTCATTTCTTTGTAAGTGGGCAAACTTACAAAATCAGTAGGGGATCAAATAATTATTTTCCCCACTATATAATATATATATATATATATATATACACACACGCACAGTGGGTATAGAAAAGAATCACCCCCCCCTTTAAAATAGTCACATTTTGTTGCTTTGCAGCCTGAAATGAAGATGGACATTTCTGTAAAATTTTGTTTGATCCAGCTGTATTTACTCAGTGCAACTTATAACACCCAAGTCACAGATATAACACCAACATGTCAGAAAAAATAACAAAATAAAAAACAGAATCACCGAGTTGGAAAAAGGTTGGTATTTTTGTTGAACCACCTTTTGCTTTACAGTCTTTAGTCTGTTGGGATTTGTCTGTCTCTACTAACTTTGCACATTTAGACTTTGCAATATTTGCTCACTCTTCTTTGCAGAACTGCTCAAGTTCAGTTCAATCTGATGGTGAGCGTTTATGGACTGCAGTCTTCAAGTCATTCCACAGATTTTCAGTGGGGATTTGGCACTGACTAGGCCATGCAAGGACATTCACCTTTTTCTGTGCTGTGTGCTTTGGGTCATTGTCATGTTGGAAGGTAAACCTTCTTCCCATTGACAACTTTCTGGCATAGGGCAGCAGATGTTCCTCAAGAATTTGATGCTATTTTGCCCCATTCATTTCTCCTTCTATCCTGACAAGTGCTCCAGTCCCTGCTGCAGAGAAACTCCCCATAACAGGACATTACCACCTCCATGCTTTACTGGAGGAGTGCTGTTATTTGACTGCTGAGCTGTTTTGGATTTCCGTCAGACATATTGTTTGCTGTTGACGCCAAATAATAAAATTTTAGTCTCATCTGCCTCAGGCCATGTCCACACGTACACAGGTGTGAGTTTTTACTTCTTCCGTTTTAAAAGAAATCTCCGTCCACATGAAAACGCAAACGTATGATTCGACCAACAGGTGGCGATATAATCTCAACCGTAAAGCCATGTTGGCCAATCAGAAGCCTGAAAAAGTTTCCAGTAGGCGGAGATAACAGGCGCAGGCTCCGACGTCACAAGCCAGAAACGCTGGTTTCGCCGTCTAAACGACAACACTGCAACCGGAGTTTTTAAATATCTTCACCCTGGCAGGCTTTTTAAAAAATGTTTAGTTTCAGAGACCTGGTGCTGCGTTTGCGTGTGGACGAACGGCCTAAGCGTGTAGAAAAAGCTGCGGTTTTAAAAATAACCGCGTTCGTGTGGACAGGGCCTCAGAATCTTCAAGGTGTGTTTTGGCAAAGCTCAGTCGTGACTGCATGTGGCCTTTCTTGAGGAGTGGCTGTTTTCTTACAACCCTCCCATACGAGCCACATTTGTGGAGAATTTGTGATATTGTTATCTCATGCACACAATGACCACTCTTTGTCATAAATTCCTGCAGCTGCTTCAGAGTTGCTACAGGCCTCTTGGTCGCCTCTGACCAGTTTCCTCCTGGCTCTTTCATCCAGTTTGGAGCGACGTCCTGATCCAGGGGGTGTCTGTGTTGTACCAAATACCTTCCACTTCCTAATAATAGACTTCACTGTGCTTCTAGGCATTGATAAAGCCTTTGACATTTTTTTGTTTCCATCTGACTTGTGCGAGTCCATAACTTTATCCCGGAGTTCTTTTGACAGTGCCTTGCCACACATAGTTTTCTTCAGTTAAGGACTGAAATGCTCCAGGAAAGCTCCTTTCATGCTGAGCTAATCAAAATGACAGCTGATCACAGTTGAAAGTCAAATGGATTTGCGTGCCATTGAGAAGGTGATTAGTTACACTTGATTGAGTTTACAAGTCATTTTTAGAAGGGGGGTGATCCTTTTTCCAACTTAGTGATTCTGTTTTTTTATTTTTTTCTGACATGTTGGTGTTATATCTTTGAGTAAATACAGCTGGATAAAACAAAAACTGTGTCTGTCTTCATTCAGTCAACAAAATGTGATTATTTAAAAGGGGGGGGGGGGGGGGGATTTTTTTTAGGTAACTCCGGATCACTTTAAATAATTTGTACTGTTTTTATTTTATTTTAAATACTCGAGAGAAGTTCTGAAATGCACACATGTTCATAAAATAGATTATGGACTGATATTTAGTCGAGAAACGACTTTTATATTAGAAAATCTTGCTAATTATTACTCCCATTATTGCACTTATTTGTTCATTCTATGTTGCCCCAAAAACACATTAATATGCTAATTAGATACGGTTTATAGATATTGTATATAATGGAAAAACTTGTTTATGGCCATTTTACACACATTTTGCATAAAGAAAAATGTTTTTTTTTTATATTTTTCATAACAGTTGAGAATCGTCTTTATATAAAGTTTGGTATAAAAAATTAAAATTGATTTGTGATTAAAACAAAAATCCCACTGTTTTTGCCCTGTCATGTTTATTCATGTCTTTTTATTTCTTGTCTTCTACAGAGGACATGGCATAACATGAATAAAATATCATTTAAAAAAAAAAAATTCAAATGTTTTCTTATGCTCTAAACAATGTAATGACATGACAAAATACTAAATTCACAAAACTGTTTTTTTCCTGGTAGTCAGGAGGATATATATTATAATTATTATTATTTTTTTTAAATACTAAAATACTATTAAAATACTATTATTTGATATGTCAGGGTTAAATATGAGTAGATTACTGGTGTGAGTGATATTGCAGTCTGCAAACAAATTTTCAGAAAACAAAACCTTATCTACAATACCTACAGCTTTTGAAAACTTTCAACTTTTAGAGAAGCACATAATTATTATCCAGCCGAGAGCAGTTGAACCCAGGCCATTGCGAGTTGAACATCACTGCAACCAGCACCAGGTCATCTAGCCGAGAGCAGACCAATCCCAGGCCACCGCGGGTCGAACCTCACCGCAACCAGCAGCAGACCATCCAACCGAGAGCAGATTGATCCCAGGCCGCCGCGAGTCGAACCCCACCAAACCTTATCTACAATACCTACAGTTTTTGAAAACTTTCAACTTTTAGAGAAGCACATAATTAATTATTATCCAGCCGAGAGCAGTTGAACCCAGGCCATTGCGAGTTGAACATCACTGCAACCAGCACCAGGTCATCTAGCCGAGAGCAGACCAATCCCAGGCCACCGCGGGTCGAACCTCACCGCAACCAGCAGCAGACCATCCAACCGAGAGCAGATTGATCCCAGGCCGCCGCGAGTCGAACCCCACCTCAACCAGAAGCAGGTCATCCAGCCGAGAGCAGACCAATCGCAGGCCGCCGCAAGTCAAACCTCACCGCAACCAGCAGCAGGTCATCCAGCCGAGAGCAATTGAACCCAGGCCATCGCGAGTCGTACATCACCGCAACCAGCAGCAGGTCATCCAGCCCAGAGCAGCCGACCCCAGACCGTGTGTTCATCCCACGCAAGCAAGCACCGAACCTCACCTGAGGTAACTTACGCTGGTATTTTAACAGTTGAAATTGAAATTGAAGAAAGGACTTCATTCAACAATTCCTCCCTAATATCGTGTCTCGTTGTGATAGACTGTTGATTCTAGGAGACTTTAATATTCACCTTTGTTGTCCATTTAAACCGCTGGTGAAAGAGTTTTTATGCCTCATTGAATCTTTAAATCCGTCACAATTAGTTTTGAGTCCTACTCATAAATAGGAACACACATTGGATTTGGTGTTGTCATATGGCTTCCCCATAGCAAACCTGAGAGTGATTGATGCTGCTTTTTCAGACCATTTGCCAATTGTGTTTGAATTAGTTTGCGATTCCCCCACCCCCACATGCTCTCAGTCTGCAAGTTATTCTCGTTTTATTCAGCCGTCCCACTGCCAGTTTATTTTCAGAGCACTATCAAGCAAACTTTGTTCGACAAATTAAACACTGAAGAGATGGTGGAGGTTTTTAATAATTCCTGCTCCATTTCTATAGACTCTGTTGCTCCCCTTAAGCTAAGGAAAGCAAAGAGAAAGGGCACCAAGTCTCATATGAGTGTCTGATTGCATGTTTACCTAGCCACCAAAAGTCAGTTAAAGAGGCCAAGTCAGAATTCCTATCCAAACTCCTTATTGAAAATGCGAACCGACCGAGGATGCTGTTTAAGACAATTGATTTGGTGCTAAATCCCTTACCTGCCCTTTCTCTTGATCTATCTCGGGAAACCTGTGAGAACTTTTTAACATTTTTGATAATAAAGTATTGAATATTAAGGCTTCTATTAAGCCATCATACATATGATCCCCCATTGAGCTGTTCACCAACAGATTGTTGACTTGTTTTCATCCAATTTCCTCTGTACAGTTATATTGTTTTTAAAGGGGTCATATGATGTTGCTAAAAAGAACATTATTTTGTGTATTTGGTACACAAAATATGAAAATGTTTTGTATTTGGACAAAAACACACAAAAAACCCATTAGAAACGAAGCATTTGTTGCATCCAGTGGGGACATCCAGTAATTACGTATTATAATGACTTATACTGTCTTTTTATGCGTTGCGTTGCATCGCGCCGCATAAACATAAAACCAATGACAAATGACAAACAACAAACGCTACACTACACTGCTCAAAACTCGCGTTTGAATCATCAGTGGCAAATTCTTTAAATATGAAACCATACTCAGAACAGCCGGCCCGGCATTGTAGTCTACTCTACCAGGATCAGGAAACAGTCCTCCATAAAATGCGCTGGACACATCTGAATATTTGGGTTGAACTGTTCTGGAACAGTGTTGTAAATACAACTTAACCACTGATTTCTAGTTGTGTCCTCTTTTGGAAGGCCAAACAAAGTAGTTTCGCTTTCACAACGAAACACACGGCGGGCTAGAGTGAGGAATGGCAGGTGGGCTTGAGAACTGCGCGGCCGGCGGGCTTGCGGCAACCACATGTGACGACCCCGGGCTGGACTCTGCTTCGTCTACGGTGAAAGCCGATCCACAGCGCAAAGTTGATGTATTTCCTCAGCGACCAGCACGGATCAGCTCCAGGCATGACGAAGCAGATATCGTCCTCTTTTGGAAGACCAAACAAAGTAGTTTCACTTTCACAACGAAACACACAGCATCTCCACTTCATGGCAGCGGCGGCAACAACAATACTACAGCGAGAATCAAAGTTACGCCGGGGAAGCTGTGGCCTAATGGTTAGAGAGTCGGACTCGTAACCCAAAGGTTGCGGGTTCGAGTCTCGTACCGGCATGGATTGTAGATGGGAGGAGTGAATGTACAGCGCTCTCTCCCACCTTCAATACCATGACTGAGGTGCCCTTGAGCGAGGCACCGAACCCCCAACTGCTCCCGGGCGCCACAGCAAAAAAAAAAAAATGGCTGCCCACTTTTTTTGTGTGTTCACGGTGTGTGTGTTCACTGCTGTGTGTGTGTACTTTGGATGGGTTAAATGCAGACCACATGTCACGTCACTTTCTTTGCGTGAACATTTGGGCGGTGTTATGCAAATCTTTCCACACAGTGACGTAGACATGTGGGGGCGTGTTTAAACGAGGCATTTTAGGAGGGCGTGGACAAGTCTTAACTTTTATAAAGAATATCTCTTTGGATTTGAGACTTTAGTCTTTGCAAATTTAGGAATCTTATCTATGCACGAACAGCTTGTAACACTCCAAAGAGAAAGGAAAATTTGAAATTGCATCATATGACCCCTTTAAGACTAAATCCTCCAGCTGTGAGTCTGATGTCATCTCCGCTCGTCTTTTTAAGGAAGTGTTTGCAAGCCTGAGTCCGGCCGTAACAGCCATCATTAATAGTTCTTTAGCAAATGGAGTTGTACCAGCTAGTTTCAAACATGCTGTGGTTCACCCTCTGCTTAAGAAACCTCATCTTGATCTATCCTCAGTAATTTCAGACCTATTTCTAAGTTGCCTTTTATTTCGAAGCTATTAGAGAGAGATGTTTATCGTCAGTTGAATTCCTATATCAGTATGTCCAGTGTTTTAAATACTTTTCAGTCGGGTTTTAGATCACTGCACAGCACAGAAACTGCACTGTTGAAGGTTAGCAATGACCTTTTGCAAGTTCTCGATAGTAGTTCATATGCGGTGCTTGTTTTGTTGGATTTAAGTGTGGTATTCGATACAATTGATCATAGTATTCTGTTGCGTCGGTTGGAAAAGTTGGTGGGTATTCAGGGTGTCTCTCTGCAGTGGTTGGGCTCTTATCTCAAAGACAGAACCTTCTCAGTGAGCATTGGGAAGTTTTCTTCTTCGTCGGCTCCTTTGTCATGCGGTGTGCCCCAAGGGTCCATTTTAGGCAATATAAGATTTCATACCACTGCTATGCTGATGATACACAGTTCTATCTTCCAACAAAAACTGACAGCGGTGATTCTTTGGATGTGCTCTACGACTGTTTTGAGGACATAAAATGTTGGATGGCTAATAATTTTTTGCAATTAAATGAAAGCAAAAGCGAAATTCTGATTTTAGGCAACTCTAGGACTTCATCCGTTTTTAATTTAGGGTCTCTCTCTGCCAATGTTCAACCCTATGTAAGAAATCTTGGGTTACATTTGATTCGTTACTCAACTTTGAGAAACAAATTAGCACAGTGGTAAAGGGCAGCTTCTTCCATCTGAGATCAATTGTTGTCACTGTAAAACCAAGGGTCGTCAGGCTTTTTCAGCTGCAGCTCCTAAACTTTGGAATAGTTTGCCTGTAAATGTGAGACTTGCTCCTTCACTAGCCAGTTTTAAGTCTGTTCTCGAATCTTATTTGTTTTATCTGGCATTTGATTAATGTCAGTTTAAGGTTTTGATGTCAGTTTGCTCTGATTCTATTTTAATGTGTTTATTTTTCATGTAATGCATGTTTCCTATTAAGCTTTTATATACTGTGTTTTGTTGTACTGCACTCTGGCGCAACTCTGTTGCTTTTAAATGTGCTATAGAAATACATTTTGACTTGACTTGTAAGCCATGCAAACCAAATTATACATAAATCTCACTGTAAAATGGAATATTCAATATGACAATTATATTAGATGGATTAGTCAGTAGATGGTAAAGATGAAAATGACTTGACTTAAGCTGGACTGTTTGGGTATGAAAACTCATTTCAGAGCTGAAAGTTGTTGAAAGTTCATGCAATCACATCGGCATTCTGAGACCAAACCAGATGCAACCAACATCTTGCTGTCCTCAATATGAATTACACAACATGTGTGAAGTGAAAAATTTAAGGGGGTCTGAATACTTTCCGTACCCACTGTATATGCACACACTTATGTAATCTATTGATTTCTTTAAGTTTTTTTATTTATTGATTTTTTTAGATAGATAATCTATCTAGATAGATAATTGTCATCGTCCTACTGGTAAAATTTCAATACTATTTTTAATATATAATAATATTAATAATAATAATAGTGATGATGATGATAAGGAGGAGGAGGAGGAGAAGGAGTGTATGTGTGTGATTTATATTAAATTTGTTCCATTTTTGCAAAACAATATACATAAATTTAATGTGAATCGTTACATCCCTAATATTTTAAGACAAATCATAAATGAAAAGGTGTTCTTTTATTATTGCTTGGACAAAATGCTGCACATTTCTTTGTGAAACAGAAAAATGTCAAATAACAATACTAAATTTCAATTTTAAAACAAACCCCAAATCTAATCAAATAAATAAGACAAAAAAAAACTTTTCATATAAACAAAGGCTTTGCCTGTGCTCTTTCCATTCAAAATTAGAGGCAACCACTGCATTTGAATCACAATCCAAACAAAGATGCTGAGTACATGCAGCATGAGCAGTTTTTAATCTAAATTAGATTGTATAATTTGAAATTTTAAAACAAAAACAGAATGCTCTGACTTTAGTTTTGTGAAACTATACTACGTAAAACATCTGCACGAAACAAACAGCAGAAGCTCTGAATGAGACGCAGATTCACTCTCTGACAGCAGGTGGCGCTTATGGAACAGCAGCGATACAGCGTTTCCTTGGTTACCGCTGTAAACAAAGCAGCGCTGCGCTTATGAACGCTAACATTTGGGCGGCATTATGCAAATCTTCCCACATAGTGAGGTAGATATGTGGGGGCGTGTTAGAACAAGCCATTTTAGGTAGGAGTGGCTGATTCTTAACTTTTATAAAGAATATCTCTTTGGATTTGAGACTTTAGTCTTTGCAACTTTACAGATCTTCTTTATGCACCAAGAGATTGTAACACTCCAAAGAGAAAGGAAAAAATGAAATCGCATCATATGACCACTTTAATATTAATTATACAGAGATGAGATGTAAAGAAAATATAATCTAAACTTTTCTAAAGACAGTCAGTTCCCCTCAGAGATACATTCATATAAACTCCACCCGCAACTGTATTCATTTAACATTTCAACCGATTTGGATAGTCACATTTGTATCGATTTTCAACCATCTTACGGTGAATCGTTACATCCCTATAAAATATATAGCCTAAAGTTAAGTTGTAATATATTTATTTGTAATTATTATTATGTCGATTTTTTTTATAGCAATACGGATATATACAGATCAAATTCTGTAATTGATAAATGATGCACTGCATTATCAATGACAGACGACTATTAACAGATATAATATGAATCAATGGCATCTCCTTGTGTAGTCTGTGATGAAGGGAACAGCTCTGATGATTGATGAGTTTAATTAAAGAGCCTGAGACCCCCAGAGTCTGATATGGACATCTCCTCCCCCCTAAGAGGACTGAAAATGACTTTAGAGAGCTCAGGCCAATCAGAACATCTGTGCAACATGCTGACACGGACACTACAAAACACAGATGTGTGTCTGTTTGATGGTGTCAACCAACGTCACGTCACCCAAGGGCAGCGCTGTCTGCTTTCTGATGAACACCGTTTCAGTTTGTGGGCCATTCAAGTTCAGCTGCTGTTAGACATTTCTGTGGTACTAAATGAACCTGCAAACTCTCAAAAACTCCCGTCTGCTACTGCTAAAGACAGTAGAATAGTACTACTAAGATACCATAATGTTTAAACACTTTAATTTATATGATTATCTGTACAGTACAGTACAAATATTTGGTCCGTAAGATCTTTATTAATACTTTTAATATTCATACTTTTATTGAGCAAGGACGCATTAAATTGATCAAAAGTGTCAGAAAACTTTTGTAACATTATAAATGTCTCTCTTTACCATTTCAAATAAATGCTGTTCATTTGAACTTTACATTAATCAAAAAAACCCTAAAAAAGTATCACAGTTTCCATTAAAATATAAAGCAATACAACCGTTTTCAACACCGATAATAAGAAATGTTTCTTGATCAGCAAATCAGCATATTAGAGTGATTTCTGAAGGATAATGTGATGCTGAAGACTGGAGTAATGATGCTGAAAATTCAGCTTTGATCACAGGAATAAACTACATTTTACAATATATTCAAATAGATCAAATACATGCAGCCTAGCTACTAACCTCAAACTTTTGAATGGTTGTGTACTAATTCTTAAAAAAAATTTTTTATATACACATATATATAAATAAATAAATAATTACATAACTTTTACTTTTGATTTTCTTTTTAATTTACATTAACTTTTTGCAAATTATCTTTTAATTTATATTAGTCTTTTAATTTATAATTAGACTGTGGCTGAGACAATCTTGACTTCTGAGGACAACTATTGGCACATACAACTTCATAAGCAAAACAAATGATTTCCATTTCAAACATGTGGGTGAATTACACAATTTACACAAAATTATCAGAATTATTTAAAAATTACTACATTTTCAAAAAAGTTGTTTTAGATAATGTGATATCATGATGATAACAGTTTACCACCAAATTCTTATCACTAAAATAGTCAGAATTTTCTAAATTTTTTCTCTCAATAATAGTGATCCTCAGTATATTCTCATTATAATAAAACAATTTTATTTATGAATGAATGTATTTATTATAATGTGTTAAATTTATGTACTAAAATTGTTATAATAAAAAAAATTGTTTTTGTTAGTTTACATTTAATGGTAACTATTTTATTTTATTAGTATTTACTACATATTTGATGATTTAAAGAATATATATTCTTATATATTATTATTATTATCTATTATGGTAATGAGAATTAGATTATTTTTGGCATTATGATAATATTTTTTATTTTTGACTGAGTGGGGGCTTAATTGTTTAATTAATATCACAAACAAAATTACAAAAAAATATATGCATCATATATTTATAGTAATTATATGTATAAAATATGTAATTTTTATAAAAATATATAATTAGATAAAACTAGTCCTAAAATATATAACTTTATATAACACAGCCTGTTTTTAGCTATATTATTTTTTTCTCAGTTTGCGAATGTGCTTGTTTGTAGGACTTAATATTTTGGCTAAAATAGTTTGATTACATAGAAATGTGACTATAAAATAATATTAATAATTATTATTATAGTTGTTGTTATTATTATTATTACTAAATAAAGTTATAAAATATTAAATAAAAAACTAAATATTACAAAAAAAATACTATATTACAATAGTATTTTTGCAATATTTTGCTTTTTGATATTTTACAGCTTTATTTAATAATAAAACTAACTATTATTATTATTATGGTAATGTGAATTAAATTATTTTTGGCATTTCAATAATGAGTTATATATGTTATATATGAATAATGAGTCTCACAAACAAAATGTATAATATAAAAATATAACATTTAAATATAAAATATTAAAAACATTGAATTTGATTGGCGTTGGTGTGAAATACAACCCGTTCTCAGGATTTGTGAGATCTGGATTCTCTCTCACACACAAAAGCACATGTGTACATAATATACATCCTGATAATGAATGATGATGATTCGTTCTTCATCACTCATGCTAAAGTTGATCCGCACTGCACACAAGCACACAGAGAAGTGAAGGAAAGACACAGGTTACTCACGGTTATAGTGGGAATAGCAGCTACCAGAGAGTACACGAGCACCGGCGGTACGTTACTGCTCTCATCCGGTCCAGGGTAAGGTTTGGAGAACGCCTTGTCGAAGCAGAAGAACCCCTGGATGTGCACTGGAAAGGTGTCCGTGTATTCGAAGTAGTACGCCAGGAGAACGGTGCCTGCCATGATCACCAGCTGAAAATAAAACATGATCCACGCTTTACAACCAGAGAAGAGGACACTCTGCCACAGCCACTCCGGCGTCGTGATACTGAGAGTGTTACATGCTGTTCCGCGAGGAAAGCCGCACAGAGCGAGCGACAGGAGAGTGGAAAACGGGGACCGGTGCGGCGAGAGTCAGCGGGGAGAGTCAGCGTGAATTGGAGCCTGAGCGGACACAAATGGGCTCAGCTGCGCGTGTGTGTGTCCGCCTGCGCACAAGTGACATTTGGAATGTGTGTGAAACACAACGAGAGTGTGAACACGCTCATTAGTGACTTTCAAAAGGAGCTCGCCTTCATTCAGTCCTTCTCATTCAACCTCTTAAAAATAAAGACAACACTTTCTGACAAAAGAAAACCGCAAATTAACCACTGATATATAATGAACCCAAAGGGTTTGAGGTACACTGAAAAAAAAAATGTGGTGTTGAATTTTGAAACAATTTTTCAGACACAATTACAAAGTAACGGCAAGTAACACATTGAATTATACGTGATATTTTTAAATAGAAAAACTGAAGTGGCATTTTCTTGTAAAACATACTCAGATCATCTTTGTTTTATTTACAACTTTGAAAAAGAAAGAATTTCTTTTTACAGTGTAAGGCTGTACGATGTAGTTAAAAAAAAAATCTAATTACGATTTTTCTGATAATAAAGGAATAAAAAAATATCAGGTTTGCTGTGCTTCTTTGTAGGGCTGTATAGTTATATCAATATGGCTAATACTACTGCTGCTACTCTTACTACTACTACTAATGACAATTATTATTATTATTATTACTACTACTACTACTAAATAAATAAAACAAAATTACTAGATATAAACAAAACAAGAAATATTACTATTGCAATATCACTAAATTAAAAAAAAAAAAGTATTTAAGAAAATGAATATAAACATAATATTTATATTTTATCACAACTGTAAAATTGCTCATATTTAGGACTGTCTTCATTTTTAAAAATGAAACTATTGAAATTTCATCTTGACAGAAAACCGCAGGGAGCCCTTAAAGCTTTTCTGTTGTTGATAAGAGCTTTTTATTAAAAGTAGAAAAACATGCTGGTATGTTTTGCATTCCCAAATGCACATTAAAGCGACCCAGATTCAGATCAAATGCAGAAATGAGTTTGTGCGGAGCAGCATTTACTGTGAGCCCGAGCTGCTCTGAGACGCTGAAAACACTGGACCATGAGCTGTTCACGTGTAAATGAACACAGTGCCGCGCTTCACTCTAAAACATGCAGTGCATATATTTATTTAATTCAATCTCAGCCTTACTTAATCCATGAATTTATGCTAGATTAAAAAAAATATCAAAACACATGTGAGAATAGACTTCATAAAATCACTAGCTGATTAAAAGACATTGAGTAAGAACGATAATGAGAAGTAGTTCTGAGAAAAGATATCATGCTAAATGACATTTTTATTTGTGTCCAAATGCATTTTGGGGGCACTGTATTTAATAATACACAGTTGTTATTCTCATAAGTGCATAATACTTGTTTCCCGAGTACCTGAAGCATGGAAAATGCACTTGGATTATTCACCCAGATTTCTTAACCCACACAGACAGCCACATTCTCTCACACACACACACACACACACACACACACACAC
>NW_015505655.1:1471556-1472010 GCF_001515645.1 Sinocyclocheilus grahami
GAAAAGAGCTTAGATTTGGTGTAGTGGAATGCTGGATGTGTCCACCAGGGGACAGACTGGAGCTTTCAAGATGATTAGTGGTGCTTGATGGGGCAAAATCCCTATTGATATTGCTCATTTTTAGAGTAAGAAACTTGAGCAACCCCCTAACCTTAAGTAGCTGGAAGTACTTACGGTGAATAACTGTGCTACAAAAATGACTAATATCTCAAATTGTGTGGTTTGTTGATGAGAGATGTGCTCAGAGTCAGGATTTTGGACAATGAAATAGGACAAAAATAAATAAACAAATAAACGTAAAAAAAAAAATTCCCCAAATTTACATTGAATATCATAGGTATATGATCATGATGTAATATTATAAATTTACATAAAACATCATAAGGGTGGACTTTTTTTTTTTTAGGAGGCAACCACCTAGGAACATCCTAGCAACCACATAAAAAAAAAAAAA